>NC_045558.1:7979756-8279756 GCF_009769535.1 Thamnophis elegans
ACGAGTCAGAGGTGGGTTCCTACCGGTTCGGACTGGTTTTGACAAACCGATAGTGGTGTGGCGGCCTGGGTCACTGGAACCGGCAGCAACCCAGGCCTGCCACGTCCCTGAACCGGTTCTGCTGCCTATGGTGCTGGTTCTCCCGCCTATGGCACTGCCATCTTGTTTTTTGCTTCTCGCACGCGCAGAACATTTTTCATTGTATTGTGCATGCACTCGCAGTGCACATCAAGCACTACCCTGAGAGAAGAAAAAATGTTTGGTTGCAATCATGAAAACCAACATGTTACGCTGCTGGCCAAGATGTCCCAAAGGTGCTTTCTTTCAAAAGGCAACTAGATTTTCTTGTTTTGCTAAAAGACAATTCACTTCTCCTGGAAGAGGCTTCTTCAGTTCTGATTGAATGGTAGAGAAGGGAAGGATTTATATTCCTTGCAGTCATGTGGTCTTTAGCTCTCTTTCTGTGCCAAGATGTTTGGCAAGAATGAGGAACCTGTAATCCAAGAGTCAACTTTGTTTGCAAACTTCTGGAAAAAATCTGTCAGTTTCTTTGGCACCCTGCTCATGAGGAGGAAGAGAGACAGAGAAGAATACTGAAGCTGGGAGAGAACAGGGAGGAAAGTGCTATAAAAAGAATAGGCTCCACTATTTGATATTTTCAATCTTGCTTGATAAGGGCAAGGCAGACCCCAAGGAATGGGTGATCAAAAAGGAGGGGGGGGGTGTTTGCACTGTATGGTGAACTTCAAGGTCTTATTGAAGTAAAGACCTTCCTTAGAATTAAAGAAGGAAAAGTGTATGTCAGACCATAATCCTCCTCCTTTTGACAGGAGTTCAACCTCCTGCTCCAGCAGGAAATCCTATACCATTTCAGACAAATGGTTGTCCAGCTTCTTCTTAAAAACTTTCAGTGTTGGAGCATTCACAACTTCTGGAGGCAACCTCTGTTCCACTGATTCATTGTTCTAACTCTTTCTAGAGTCTCAGTATCTTTTTTTATAAACATTTATAAACAGTTATAAACATTTTTATAAACAGTTTATAACCATTTGTTTAGTTACAATACCGAATAAAGTGACATGGCTATTTTTCACATTTAATGTCTGTTGAAGCAACCTCATGGCCATGTGATCAAAATTTGGGCACTTGGCAACTAGCATTTATTTATGTCACATTACACTGTCCTGTGGTCATGTGATAATCATTTATACCTTCCCAGCTGGCTTCTGACAAGCAAAGTCAATGATGGAATCCAGATTCACTTAACAACCAATAATTTATTTAACAACTGCAATGATTAACTTAACAACTGTGGCGAAAAAGATTGCAAAATCAGGTGCAACTCATTTAACAACTGCATTCCTTAATAATGGAAATTTTGGGCCCCATTGTGGTTGTAGATCAAGGACTTCCTGTAATTGATTACTGGTTGTGGAATTGTAAACTATCAGCTATACCTAAATCAAAACTTTAGGTTGTGAAAAGCACAGGATAGTGACTTCACTGCAAACTAAGTATTTAAAGTAAGGTGGGGGAAAAAAATGAACCCTCTACCCCAGGGGTGTCAAGCTGAGTTGTGTTTGACCTCAACGGACCAGTGTGGGCATGACAGCTCAACATCACTTGTGTTGGGGGCACCTGTGGTGACCTGAGCACTATGCTGGGCTCCTAAGCTCCATTTTCAGCAGCAATGGCCTTCTGCAACCCTCTGCCAGTGAAAACAGAGTTGGAACTCTTGAGCTCCCTTTTCGCTGGTAGAGGCACTGCGGCCCGGTCCTTCACTGTTTCCAGAGCGGCCCCATGGGCTAGATCAAAGCACCCTGTGGGCCAGATCTGGGCCCCAGCCCCTGAGTTTGGCACCCCTGTTCTAGTCCAATGCAAATAAGGACATATTATTCTTTTAAGAATTTGAACATTGGACAATGATGTATAAAAGGACTGGATAATTATATAGCTAGAAGAAGAAACCATTTTAATTGGCAGAAATACTTGATTTCAAAGCCTTAATGCTACCAATTTAATTGGATTATCTTTTTTAAAAAATGTAGTACCTTTTTCTATTTGCAATCTCTTTGGTTTAGATATTTTATGAAATAATAGATCATTATTTATTGATTGATTGATATCCCACCTTTATTATTTTTTATAAAGAATTCAAAAAGATGAACATATCCAACATAACTTCTATTTTTCCCACAACAAGTGAGAGAGTGACTGGCCCAGTGTTACGCAGATGGCTTTTATGCCGAAGGTGGGAATAGAACTCACTGTCTTTGGATGATTGGCCCAAAGTCCTTTAGCTGGATTTCATGCCAAAGATATAACTAGAACTCACCATTGCCTGGTGATTGGCCCAATGTCACCCAGTCAGCTTTGATGCTTAAAGCACGACTAGAACTTCCAGTCTCTTGGTGATTGGCATCCCTTAGCTGGCTATCATACTAAAGGCATGACTAGAACTCACTGCTCCCGGTGACTGGCTCAAAGTCATCCAGCCAGCTTTCATACCTAAGGTGGAACTGGAACTTACAGTCTCCTGTAAGTTCTAGCTCCACCTTAGTTTAGTTTAGTTTAGTTTAGTTTAGTTGGATTTATAGGCCGCCCTTTTCCCTGAGGGGACTCAGGGCGGCTTACAATCATTAGGGAGGGGGTGAAATTCAAAACAAACAATATGTGCACAAAATAAATAAAGTAATAAAAACACAACTTGCATTCAACATTCACACTTGGGTGGGGCAAATCGAAGACTTATCCCCAGGCCTGTTGGGATAGCCAGGTCTTAAGGGCTGCGTGGAAGGCCTGGACGGTGGTGAGGGTGCGTATCTCAACGGGGAGATCGTTCCACAGGGTCGGAGCTGCAACAGAAAAGGCTCTCCTCCGTGTAGTCGCCAGTCGGCATTGACTGGCGGATGGGATTCGGAGGAGGCCCAGTCTGTGCGATCTTATCGGTCGGAGGGAGGTAATCGGCAGAAGGCGGTCTCTCAAGTAGTCTCTTGGTTTCCAGCCTGATGCCTTAACCATTAGACTAAACTGGCCTTTTTTTTCTTTTTCTTTTTTTTTTTTGCAAATAACTCAAAATCTGTTGACTCCCAAAGTTCCTGGATGTAGAAACTAACCTAAACTTTGGTATCCGGATTGTCCCATAGTACTTCCCAGTGTTGATCGTCCACCCATCCAGTGTGGGAATTTGCACAAACATTTTTTTTGGTTATAGGTGTCTCCCCACTCTATACACACACACATTCACATACACCCTCTGTTAGCTATAATAAAGGTAACAAATATCTTCCTGGGGAGACAAGCATACATTTATGGAATGGAGGAAAATCTCCCAAATTGCTTTAAATGGGGCTGTCAACCTGAAGTTGTCATGATAGGAACACTGGTGCTGCTTAGGATTTCTATCTAATGTTTACAAGGGGTGGAGGGAAGGAGGTCATTTTAAATTCACAGCTGTCTCTCTTTTGGGTAAACCCAGTACATAGTTGCCCAAATAAGGATAGTAACCACAGCAACAGAAAACGTTGTATCTCCTCTAATTCCATAATGCAATTCAAGACAGCAGGTCCTCCCTCCCTTCCCCCCCCCAACTCCCCACAGCTTTATTCCTCACAAATTCAAGTTGTGATAAGTACTGATTGTACATAGAATGAGGCAGTGCTTTGTTATCTGGATATTTGTTGACAGAAGCAGGTAACCATTCTGGCTGTCTCCTAAAGATGTGTATTTGAAATAGCCGAAACGAGCTGGATAGAGAGTAAGAAATTAATTGTTCTCACTGTCAAGAAATTTCTCCTAAATTCTCAATTGGTTCTCCCTTTGATGAGCTTCCATTGTTAGTAGAATAAAGCAAAAATGGCCTCCTGAAAATTTTCATGCTGTTTGCAGGGTTATAAAATCAAACTTCACAAGGGTTCAGATTTCAAGTCATGCATCTCAATTCTTTGGTGGACCACTTACCATGACTCATAAAATCTCATGGTTTCCCAAATCCTGCATACAGGAACACAGTTTAAACTTTGGCATCCCGAGCATAACTAGACACTACCCACCACCCAGTGCAGGAAATTTGCACAGGGTTTTGTTTCCAGTGGAAATTATGTAAAAATGTCAAATAAAGGCTTATCTGTGGCAATCTGTGAAAGTACAGGTAGAGTTGGGGTGTGTGTTAAATATTTTATAAGCTTAGAAAGAATGTTGGTCCTTACCTGAGCATTCGTTTTAAGTAGAATTGAGGGAAGGGTCGCTGCTGGGCTATCGCCAAAGCCAGATTGGTCCAGAGACTGAGGGAAATTTCTTTTATGCTTCATCATTCCCTGTTGGTTCCCAGTTTCCTCGAAGTCACAGTACGAATCTGCCAAAAAAACAAACAGACCACAGACCACCCGACCCTTCACCTGACTAGCTGACTAAGTCTTACTCGGGAGGGACATGACCCCTCCCTCAATTCTACTTAAAACGAACGTTCAGATAAGGACCAACGTTCTTCTACCAGTAGAATTGAGGGAGGGGTCACTGCTGTGAGGCACCCATGCTCAGTCCCAGGCAGGGGGAGGGGTGGTTGCTACCTGCTGAAGAACTCTGCGCCTGAAGGATGCGTCAGCAGATGCGAAGGAATCTATTTGGTAATGTTGTATAAAGGGAGTCGGGGACGACCAGGCGGCCGCCCAACAAATGTCCTCAGGGCCCTAGTGGCTCACGCTGCAGTAGTAGTGGCACTCCGCGTGGAGTGGGCCGTGATCCCCGCAGGAAGCGACTGGCCTGAGGAGTCATAGGCAGTGGAGATCGCTTGGTGTATCCACCTGCCAATAATGGCAGACAAAACCCTAGCTCCCAGAGAACTGGGCTGAAAAGAAATGAAGAAGGCTTCACACTTGCGAAAGGTCGCCATACACCAGAGATAAATGCACAGTGTGGCGGACATCCAAATGATGCCAAAGATGTTCCCTCTCGTGGGAAGGAGCAGGAGAGAAGTTGGGAAGGATGACCTCTTGGGCCCATGGAAAGGGGAATTGACCTTTGGGAGGAAAGTAGGGTCCATCACGGCCTTGATTTATGGCCATGATGCACGCCTGGACCTCAAATGGCCACCTCCACGTGCACGCCTTAAAATGGCCATGGGAGGTCTCGAGCGGCTCACTGAAGCTTTGTTTAATGGCGCCACGATTTACCTAGCTGTCCCCGGTGCACCTTGCAACAACTTGGCTCCTTTCTTCAAGCTGCAGCTTAGCTGAGAAGCCGCGGCTCACCTTTGAAGCCGCGGCACCAAAGGACTCTTGTGTGGCGATTTCCAACACTAGAGCTAGAGCTGTTGCGGCTTAGTTCTTCAGGCATGGCTTGCTGAATGGAAGGGCTGCCGCGCCATGCTGGATCATTCTTCGCAGCCCTACCGTGGAGCTGCAAGGACAGAGTCTGTCACTCCCGCTGGCCCAGGGACTGTACAGAGCTCCCAAGCCCTGGGCAGGGCAGAGAAGTCCGGATGGATCTTCCCCAGCACACAGGCAAGCCGGTAACCCAGTATCATATGGCAGCAGCTCAATTTGTAATTTAGCTGAATTTAAATAAGTCAATTAGCCAAATTAATCCAGAATTGAGAGATCTTGAATAAATATCTCCTCGGGAGAACCAAAACCAGTCTTTGGACCAAAGACTGAGGGGAAACTGGGAACCAACAGGGAATGAAAGCATAAAAGAAGTTTCCCTCAGTCTCTGGCCCAATCAGGCTTTGGCAATATCCCAGCAGTGACCCCTCCCTCAATTCTACTGGTAAATCCTTACATTACCACAAATGATCCAAGTCCAGTCTGCCTGGAATTGATCTTTATCTAGGACCAATTTAGTGCTACCCATTAGTTGATTGGATTCTTATATATCGGTTTAAATAAATCTTCTATGCTTAACATATGGTCCCAATTCTTTGTGCCTGACATTAATTTAGCCAACTAATAGTCAGCACTGAATTGGTCCTAGATCAGTGATGGTGAACCTTTTTCGCCTTGGGTGCCAAAAGCATGCACGTGCACACTATCATGAGCACATGTGTGCCCACCCCATAATTGAATGCCCCCCACACACCATGCCCTCTGCACATGCACATGTGACCTCCCCACGCATGCTCACACAGCTTTCTTGGAGCTTGGGGAGGGCGAAAATGGCCTCCCCCAGCCCCAGGAGGCTCTCTGGAGGCCAAAAACAGCCTGGTTTTCAACTTCTGGTTGGCCCAGAAGGCCTGGAGCTGAGCTTGCGTGCCCACTGAAATGACTCTGTGTGCTATAGGTTCTCTATCATGATTCTAGATAATGGTCAAAGGAATTCAAAGGAGCCTAGACATGGATTGTTTGTGGTCACATAAGGACTCTAAGCTAATGATAGATTAACACCACCACCCCAGCTCTTCCTGCTCTTTTCCTGTGGAGTGAGCTATTTCAATTTTTACAAATTCTTCATTTCGTATTATGCCTTTTTCATTATGGATCTCTCCCATCTAGATGTTGTGGTCTGGATCTTTCCGCCTTTTTCAGGGATCAGGAACTTCAAACCCAGTTTAGAGCTGGCTCAATTCTGCCGACATTTGGAAAAGATCTGGGAAATTAATGTGAGGTTGATCCTCTTTTCAATAATAACACAAGAATCTTTGTGTCATGCCATTTCAGAAGAACATTAATATTAGAACAATGCGGATATTAGTGCAGAAACTGGGCAATGTATCCCAGCAATTTAAAAAAAAAATGTTCATCATAAGAGCACCAGAAGTGGCAATATAAGTGAAGTGAACGGGCGCAACACATAAATGGTTTGTTCTTTCTAAACACTAGACACCGTGTCTCCAAGGTAGGCTACTCAAAAATAAAAGCAAAACAATGCTATCTGAGTGACAGAAAGTGCATGCTCCTGGGTTTGCTACGTGGGTGCATGCAGATTGTAAAACATCACAATGGAACACAAATAGCCTATGATAAATGATACCCAGAATGAAAAAAGCACCTTCTATATAAGTGCAGGTGTGCTGGGATAAAGTTACGCAGTTATAAAAAAAAATGGGGGCAGCTCTTAAAATGCTTATATAAAAAAGAGCAGAGTAGGGTTTTTCTAAGTGGTACATAGGTGACGTAGACACCTGCTTAGGTGAGATACAAATTTTGAACCATTGCAATATGCAGAGAAAAGACCATCCTTTTTGGAATTAACAGTTTGTGGTCAATTCTGCTTCAGAAGTAGGATAGGTGTAGACCTACAGGTGGCCTAACTCAGCTCCCACCATAGTCATTCTATGGTGGGAGCTCCCCGCAACTTGGGAGTCCTCCTGGACCCACAGCTGACTTTCGAACACCATTTGTCGGCTGTGACCAGGGGGCCATTTGCCCAGGTTCGCCTGGTGCACCAGTTGCGGCCCTACCTGAACCGGGAGGCTCTCACAACAGTCACTCGTGCCCTTGTGACCTCCAGGCTGGAATACTGCAACGTGCTCTACATGGGGCTGCCCTTGAAGAGTATTCGGCGACTTCAGCTGGTCCAGAATGCGGCTGCGCGAGCGATCGTGGGTGCACCTCATTTCACCCACGTAACACCTATCCTCCGTGAGCTGCACTGGCTGCCTGTTGATCTCCGAGTGCGCTTCAAGGTGCTACTTGTCACCTACAAAGCCCTACATGGTATTGGATCTGGGTACTTGAGAGACCGCCTACTGCCAATTACCTCTACTCGACCAATTAGATCCCATAGATTAGGCCTCCTCCGAATTCCATCGGCCGGCCAATGTCGGCTGGCAACTACCCGGAGGAGAGCCTTCTCGGTGGCTGCTCTGGAACGAACTCCCCATGGAGATTCGTACCCTCACCACCCTCCAGACCTTCCGTGTCGCCCTTAAGTCCTGGCTGTCCCGACAGGCCTGGGGCTAAAGATTTCAATCCCACTCGAATTGTATGACTGTTGTGTTTTTAATGATGTATTGTTTTTTATGTTATGACTTGTTTGTCCTCCCTCCCCTTGAGTTGTGAGCCGCCCTGAGTCCCCCCCAGGGAAAAGGGCGGCATACAAATAAAGCATCTCAATTCTGGAAGACATCACTGAGCAAAATTGTCAGGGATTTGTCCTTCAGAGATTAATCACATCTTCCATGGCAACTGTGGTTTGAAAATATTTACTTTCTTCAAATGACTGAATAGGTCATCAGAAGGTATCAAGTGCTGGTAGAAAGGTCTTGGTAGATGTGAATGGTTGCAAGACATGAATATTTGAAGAACATAAGTGGTTCTGTGTACAGTAGCAGCATCCTTCTATTATAGGAAATGGGAGTTAAATCTAACAGAAGATATATGGAAATGGAAATACGATGCTTAAGAAATCTGTAAGCTAAATCCAGAAGACATGGAGTCAAGGAGGAAGGTGCTGGAACAAAATGGATTGAATACAGATCTGACTTCCGATATGAAAGAAATGTATTGAAATTGTTTAGTTATGCAGAGAGAATAAATTAGGGGAGCATAGAAAAAAATATAAAAGAAGAGTGAATTGGTCAAGAGCATGAAAACTTTCTAGAAGCTATTGCTGCATGGAGTTGATGAGAAAGTTGGAAGAATAGAAAAATAGAAAGTATGAGCATTGTTCTGGGTATAAACTAGATTTTTTAAAATATTTTTTATTTTTTTCCTGAATCTGTTTTGTTCAAGTTACTCATTTCCTGCATTTTGTGTATTGCTTGATTCAAAAGCGAATAGTGTATGTGTAACTGTGCGCAACTGAAAAAAATAACCTTGAAAAATCCTCCCACTTTTATAGTTATCACAGATTTTATGCAGAGCAGAAAGTCTAAGTTTCCTCAGGGAAAAGGGCGGCCTACAAATATTAATAAAAAATCACTAAATCACTAAGTTCCATCAATTAAAAACTTTGCAAACTTTAATTGGTGCAGAAGTAAAACAAACTCAATATATTTGAAAAGAGTTTTTAAACAGCCTCAGAGCAGACTAGGAGAGGATTGTGATCAACTCAGAAAATGGATAGGCCAAACAAAATGTTCTCATTCACAAGAATTCAGCACAAAAAGCTGCTATTGGGGGATTTGATTTTAACTCTAAAGGCCGTTAACTCTAAAGGAGTTTTGCTAATTTAATTCCAGCCCATGATCTTGTGATTAAATGTGATCTCTCTTTACATGCACCTGATCATGTGGCCTCCATTTTTTAACTCTTCTAGAGCCCCCTCCCCATAGGACTGCTTCTGACATAGTCCTAAAGTTTAGACTTAGGAAGAGAGGAATAGGAGGCACAACTGATGGAATGTTCAAAATCACTCTGAAATGCAGGATACAAAGTAGTAGCCTTCAGACCCAGGAAGGAATAACAGAACTGGAAGGGACCTTGGAGGTCCTCTAGTTCAACCCCTTGCTCAAGCAAGAAACCTTATACCATTTCAGACAAATGGTTGTCCAATCTCTTTTTAAAAACCTCCAGTGTTGGTGCAACCACAACATCTGGAGGCAGTTGTTCCATTGATTAATTCTTAAACAAATCTGGCTTCTCCCATTCACTTGGCTTGTCAGAAGCTGACTGGAAAGGTCGCAAGTGGAGATCACATGGCCACAGGACACCACAACTGTCATAAATATATATGCTGGTTGCAAACTACCCAAACTCTGATCACATGACCATGGGAATGTTACAGTGCTCATAAATATAATGGTGGTTATAAGTCATTTTTTTCAGTGCTGTTATAACTTTGAATAGTGGCTAAATGAATTATTAAGTCGAGGACTACCTATAAAGAATTTGCTTCAGATGATATATATTATCTGTGTGATGGTTTATGGCTTAAAATTTAGCAATGTGCATCAATTTTTCTTCCTTTAGATTAGAAAGAAGCAGTTTTATCGATTCAAAAAATATAAGCACCTTTTTGCTGCTTTCCAGGGTGTATTTCAGAACCACAAAATTTGGCAGCTAATTGTGAAGGGTATTCTGTATCTTACTTACACAGCTATTTTAGCATTGTGGATTTCCTACTTCCATTGTCTCTCACTCCTGCTGCCTGCTGGTTTAACATCAGCCTGTGGGATGAATTGAAGCAATTTTGAAAACTATGAAGAAAATGGGTGAGGTGCTGTTATTGTGGTTGTGAAATTTGTTAGCCCGAACTTCTTTATAATACAGGTAGTCCGGGACTTACAACCACAATTGCCCCCAATATTTTAATTGCTAAACAAGACAGTTGTGTGAGATTTATCCCATTTTATCATCTTTCTTGCTGCAGTTGTTAAGTGAATCATTTGTTCATTAGGTGAATCTGTATTCCCCTATTGACTTTGCTTATCAAAAGGTTGTAAATAGTGATTACCTGACTCCAGAAGAGTGCAACTGTCATAAATTCCTTCCAGTGTTTGAAATTTGATCACATGACCATGGAGGATGTTGAAAAGTATGGAAATTGGTCATAGGTCAGTACTTTTTTTCAGTGCCGTTGTAACTTCAAACAGTCACTAAATGATTGGCTGTAAGTCAAGGACTACCTGTAATTATGACTGCCTTCCTGGTAGATTTATTGTCACAATGACACTTCAGATCAAGTGGAATTTGGATCACACTGATGTACAAGAGTTTTTAAATTTTATTTTCATGATTAAACACAGAGAAGGCAACAAATTATGGGGAAACAACAGTCGCCAAGTCACAATACATGAGATTCTGAGCTGGTATTTGGATACTTAATGCTTCACCGATAAAACATAATAGGCACACCCATGGTGAAATCCTTGCATTCATTTGAAGTGATTCATTGAGTATAATAAATCAAGAATTTCTGGTATTTCCCCATGATTGCCAACAAACACAGCTGCAGGATACAAACTGGAGAAGGTTGCAATAAAGATGGTCCTCAATTTACAACTGAAAAAAAAAAGACTTATAACAATTTTTCACACTTACAACCATTGCAGCATTCCCATGGTCACCTGACCAAAATTTTGGCACTTGGCAACTGGCATGTGGTTATGATATGTTGCAATGTCCTGGGTCATGGATTCATCATTTGTAGCCTTCCCAGCCAGCTTTTGTCAAGCAAAGTCAATGGGAGAAGCCAGATTCGCTTAATGACCACACAATTCTTTTAACAACTATAGTGATTCACTTAACTGTGGCAAAAAAGGTCATAAAATGGGGGAAAACTCACTTAACAATTGTCTTGCTTAGCAATGGAAATGTTTGGCTGAATTGTAAATTGAGGATAACCCGTACTTAATTAGAATATTGGATCAGGACTGAAGAGAATAGCAATGAAAAATAGTCAAGAAATAGTTAATGCTTTGCAGTTTCCCAATAAATTTCTCCTACAACGAAACTTTATATTTTATGTGTGTTTGATAAATTATTTTGAATTTCTTCTGATTGTGTTTCTCTGAGCTGATTTCACTGCTGGAAGAGTGAAAGGTCTATTACAGTGGTGGGTTGCCAAATTTTCTACTACCAGTTCAGGCGTGCTTCTGCACATGCACAGAAGCGTCTGGCCGGGTGCGCGGAGCCTCCCGCTGCTACTGGTTCACCCGATCTGGGCCGAACTAGGAGCAACTCACCTCTGGACTAATGACAGATCCTCTCACCACATTAAAATACCCCTAAATGCTATGCTTTCCAAACTGAGAAAGCCCCATGAGAACAATTGCTCTCAAAACGTTTTCCCCCATGGGATTTAAGCAGCGGAAGCTAGGAAAACAGAGCTTGAAAGAAAGTCTCTGCCTGCAGATCTGTTGGCCATCTTATCATTAAAAAAAGAGTGAGAATACGCTAATGAAAGACTTATGTTGGAACTCTCTGAAAGAAAATTCAGTGCAAATTCCCTATCATCAATTTCAATAAGAAGGGATAGAAAAGCATTGGTATTTTTTTTTTTAAAAAAAATCCTTTTATTGCCCGGGTTAATATACTAAAGATTCCCCCGGAAGTGGTTTTGGATTTTGTTCTTTCTAGCAAGTGAGGAGAACACAACTTCACTCTGGAATACCGGTAGTCCTCGACTTACAACCACAAATGAGCCCCAAATTTCTGCTCCTAAATGCAACATTTGTTAAGTGGGTTTTGCCTCATTTTACAACCTCTCTAGACCCAGTTGTTAAGTGAATATTTACAGTTAGTGACATGGTTGTCAAATGAATCTGGTTTCCCCATTCACTCTGCTTGACAGCAAGTTGCAAAAGGGGATCTCATGACCCCGGGGGGAAACTGCAACCGTTCTAAATTTGAACCAGTTGCCAAGCATCTGAATTTCGATCACGTGACCATGGGGATGCTGCAACGGTTGTAAGTGTGAGTAACGGCCCCAAGTCACTTTTTGCAAAGCCGTTGTAACTTTGGTCACTAAACAAACTGTTGTAAGTCAAGGACTACCTATAAAGCAGGGGTCCATCCAAGTCCCGTGAACTAAAACACCTTTGCATTGCAAGGCCGGGCTAGTTTTCCTTTCTGAATAAGCACCTTTGCATTGAAGCTAGGATGTCCTGGAAAGTATAAATATAACAATACAAAGAACAAAACGTACCTCTTTCCCACTCTCCCTTTCTCTCTCTCTCTCTCTCTCTTTTTAAAGTTCCTAATTTTAGAAGCACTTTCATTAAGTCTGCATAGTAAGAATAAATGCACCACATTGAAAAAAGCAAGGTGCTGCCCCAATGGCTGATCTTTTGCCATAGGCCAAGGCACCCTAAAATGTTTTTAATTTCCCCTATGGGAGGGACTAAGAGGGGTTCAGTGGGCTAGAATTTGGGCAGAGCGTGAACTATAGTACAGGCAGTCCTCAATTTGCAAATGAGCTCAAAATGTTTGTTATTAAGTGAAACATTTGCTAAGTGAATTCTGCCTCATTTATGACCTTTCTTGCTACAATTGTTAAATGAATCACTACAGTTGTTAAGTTAGGAATACAGTTGTTAAGTGAATCTGGCTTCCTTGTTGACTTTGCTTGTCAGAAGGTCACAAAAAGTGATCACATGAACTTAGGATACTACAACCATCATAAATATGAGCCACTTGCCAAATGTCTGAATTTTGATCACAGGATCATGGAGCAAGAGTCGTAATTGTGAAAAATGGTCATAAGTTGACATTTTTGTGTACCGTATTTTCACGACTATAAGCCGCACTGAAAATCCTAAAATTTGATCCAAAACCGGCAGTGCGGCTTATAACCCGGTGCGCTTTATATGTGGAAAAAGATCTCCCAGCTGCTTTCGGGGCTTCCTGGAGCGCCAAGAACCTTCGCGCTCTTCTCCGCTCCTCACGACTGCAATAGATGTCCAGAAGCGGCTTTTGGGGCTAATGGGGATTGGATTTCTAGCTCGATAGCCCCTGCCGCTTCTGGACATCTATTGCAGTCGTGAGGAGCCGAGGAGAGTGTGGAGAAGAGCGCGAAGGTTCTTGGCGCTCCAGGAAGCCGCGAAAGCAGCTGGGAGAGGCGCACGGCTTGGTTTATCCTCCCTGGACGTCGCAGCAGCAGCCCGAAGCGCACCGATCTCTGTGTTTTTCGCATCGGGGCTTCCTACCTCTCGGACAGGTCGCAGTCGGTGTCGGTGGGAGGGCAGAGATCGTCCCCGAGGCCCCTAACTTATGGGGTGCCGCAGGGTTCGGTCTTATCCCCCCTGCTGTTTAACATATACATGAAACCGCTGGGCGAGATCATTCGGAGGCACGGGATAAAATACCATCAATACGCGGACGATACACAGTTGTATCTGTCCGCCCCGTGCCAACTCAATGAAGCGGTGGACGTGATGAACCGGGGTCTTGAGGCTGTTAAAGACTGGATGAGAGCTAACAAACTGGTACTCAACCCGGACAAGACCGAGTGGCTGTTGTGTTTTCCTCCCAACAATTTGGCCGACGTTCCATCACTCAGGCTGGGGGGCCAAAATTTATACCCCTCAGACAGGGTCCGCAACTTGGGAGTCCTCCTGGACCCACAGCTGAGTTTCGACCATCACTTGTCAGCTGTGACCAGGGGGGCATTTGCCCAGGTTCGCCTGGTGCGCCAGTTGCGGCCCTACCTGAACCGGGAGGCCCTCACAACAGTCACTCGAGCCCTTGTGATCTCTAGGCTGGAATACTGCAACGTGCTCTACATGGGGCTGCCCTTGAAGAGCATCCGGCGACTTCAGCTAGTCCAAAATGCAGCCGCGCGAGTGATTATAATTATAACACCGATCCTCCGTGAGCTGCGCTGGCTACCTGTTGATCTCTGGGTGCACTTCAAGGTCCTACTTACCATTCATAAAGCGCTCCATGGTAGTGGATCTGGCTATTTGAGAGACCGCCTTCTGCCGATTACCTCCCTCCGTCCCATCAGATCGCATAGAGTAGGCCTCCTCCGAATTCCATCCGCCAGTCAGTGCCGACTGGCGACTACGTGGAGGAGAGCCTTCTCAGTTGCAGCTCCGACGCTATGGAACAATCTCCCCGTGGAGATCCGCACCCTCACCACCGTCCAGGCCTTCCGCACAGCCCTCAAGATCTGGCTATCCCGTCAGGCCTGGGGATACTCTCGCCCCTCCCGAATGTTGAATGAATGTTGGGTTTTTACTGCTAATTATTTTTACTCACATTTTCTTTTTGTGTTTTGTCCTGCACTCCCCCCCCCCCCCCATTATTGTAAGCCGCCCTGAGTCCCCTCAGGGAAAAGGGCGGCCTATAAATGCTTAATAAAATGAAGAAAAAAAAAGGTAAATTTTCTCTCAGTGTCTCTCTCCAAAGATTGATTACATTCAAGTTTGTGACATCGTTTGAAACTTGTCTTTTAACTCTGCTCATTAGTGTAAAAAGTTTTCAAAATAAATTGCATATAGTACAATCATCCAGTTCATCCTTCAAAAGCTTTGTCTCATTAGACAGCTTGATGCTAAGGTAGTTTAGTCTCTTTTATAGCTTCACAAATTTATTACTATAGGTATGTTCATAATCTCTATTCCTCTGTACAGGTAGTCCTGGACTTATATAACGGAACTTGCAATTATGGTTGTAAGTTTTGGTGGTCATTAAGTGGGTCATTATGTGACCATGCCTGATCTTTTTATGCAATACTATTAAGGCCACATCTTTACTGGGAAGGGTATACTGCGGTGGGGATTTGGTGCATGCTGGGTCTTGAAGGGGCCTGTCAAGGGGATCTATGACAATTCCCCGTGGCCAACTTGCTCTGGGACAACCCACTGTGGAACATTAATATCAAAGAAATGGTGGACTAGAATCATTAAAGGAAGGATGCCAAAGGAGGGACAGAATGAGATGGGAATGACTATTTTGTTAAAATAATTAAATTGAATTATTAAATTGTCCTGTGGAGAGTTGGCCATGGTGAGTTGTCCCATTCTGCTCTCAAGGTCTCCCTCAGCACTTGAGTAATCCCGCATTTCATTTAACGATTTGTGCAGTTGCTTAATAACCAAAACAGGGAACAGTTGCCAGAATTGCAGTCATCGAGGAAGTCACTGGGCACTTGATTTAATGATCACGATGATTTATTATACTGTAATTCTGGGCTTATTTGTGGTCACATGTTGAGAACCACTTGTATTATAAGTCTCAGTCTTGTATTAAAATGCTGCTCCAAAACTTAATTCACTGTATTGCAGATAATAGGAAAGAGGCTGCTAAAGATAGTCCTTGACATACAACAGTTCGTTTAATGATCATTTGAAGTTACAACAGCACTGAAAAAAGTGACATGACTGTTTTTCACTCAACCGTTACAGCATCCCTGTGGTCCAATGGTGGGATACAACTGGTATGCCCCGGTGTCTGCTAGGAGCACCAGGTACCATTCCGGTATGGTGCTCCGGAGGGCCCATCCGCCCGCTCTCCTTACCGCTATTTAAGCCGCATTTGTACACATGCATGGAGCTTACGGCACCTGCTCAACACTCCACCGAGCAGCTGGAGTGTCCTGGGCGGTGGGTATGCATGCATGCACTGTGCCCGTGCTGCGCATGTGCATGTGGTGGACTCCCAGCCCCATTGCAGTATACCGATTGCAACAAGATCTGGAAGATCAAAATTCGGACTCTTGGCAATAGGCATCTGTTTATGACCGTGCAGTGTCCTGGGGTTATGTGAACTCCTTTTGCGACCTTCTGACAAGCAGTGGGGAAGCCATATTCAGTTAACAACCATGTTACTAACTTAACAACCACAAGCTGTTTCTTTTAACAGCTGTGGCATAGAAAGGTTGTAAAATGGGGCAGAATTCATTTAGTAAATGTCTCACTTAGCAACAGAAATTTTGACTCAATTGGAGTTGTAAGTCGAGGACTATCTGTATAGCATT
This sequence comes from Thamnophis elegans, assembly GCF_009769535.1. Classification (NCBI taxonomy): domain Eukaryota; kingdom Metazoa; phylum Chordata; class Lepidosauria; order Squamata; family Natricidae; genus Thamnophis; species Thamnophis elegans. The sequence goes on from NC_045558.1 coordinate 7,996,056, forward strand.
AATATCTAAAGAAGAACAAGATCATTATCATTATTGAATAATGACTACAATTTCCAATGAGTCTAGCTGGTAGACTGAAAATAATTTTGCAAGAGTTTATTCATGAGGATCAGTGTGGATTTTTACCTAAAAGACAGATATTAGAAATGTTCTAATATTTCTCATAATGAAAAGCAAGCCATATTGATTTTCTTAGATGCAGAGAAGGCCTTTGACAATTTGAGCTGTTAAGCTGTGATAACTGTGATTTTTGAAGGTAATTTTGTAAAATGGATAATATCGATTTACATTTTACAGAAAGCACAAATAATGTGCTTTCATGGACATCTAGTAAAATCCTATAAGATATAAAAAAAGAACAAAATAGAGATGCCGACTGTCTCATCTCTTGTTCGTTTTGGTTCCTGAAATACTGAGTAGAGCAGTATTGGCAACTTTAAGACTTATGGACACCCAGAGTTCCTCAGCCAGTGAAGTTGCCACGGTTGGAGATCCCTGGAGTAGAGAACTTAGTACATAGTGAGAGGATTGAGGAGAGTGACACTGCAACTGTCATAAATATGAGTCAGTTGTCAAGAGTCCGAATTTTGATCACGTATCCATGGGGATGTCGCAACAGTCATGAGTGTAAAAACACTCATAAGTCACTAAATAAACTGTTGTAAATTGAGGACTACCTGTATTCAGTTCCTCCAGTCTCCAGCTTGCTATTGGATTGGATAGAAGCAACTGTGAGCTTACAGTCCTTCAGGTGAATATTGATATAGTTGTCAACTGTTCTCTTATTTACATTACAGCATGAGAAAAATTTAAAGTAGAGAAAAGAATTTATGTTTTTTGAACATTGTAAAAATAAATTTGAAATAGAATGGTGTGTAAATTATGAAGATGTAAGTACTATAATGCGTAAACCTTTATTGAAATTTGAAACAGAAGAATAAAGTAAAGTATGTTAACACAAATTAAAATTTTAGGTATGATATACGGATTGGAAATATGTGGCTGAAAGGATTATAATTTATCCTATGTTATAATCCAAAAGAAAATTTTGATAAAATTATATTCCATTGGTATATGTCACTAGAGAAATTGTCTGGAATGTATAAAGATCCATCAAAGTATGTAGGAAATGTGAAGAACAAGAAGGGACATTTTTTGTGTGTTCCAAAGGATAGGAACTTAAAAAGCTATGAAATTCTGAGGTTGATGGACAAACAATTATCAAAAATTTATGGAACTTTGTTTTTCTACAAGATAACTGCAGCAAAATTATTGTATAAATTGACAGAAAAATTCAGCACTGTTCACAATAAAGTAATGATTTGTAAAGATGATGGAACTTGCTGAGATGGCTAAATTGATTTATTTGATCAGAGAAAAGTCAATACCTATTTTTACTGTGACTGGAAATCCCTTATAATATAGACTTTTTGTATGAAACAGAAAAAAAATGAACTTGTGATTTATTGTTTTAGACAGGATAGATTACAGATAGAAGAGAGTTAGGTTCTACAGATCATTGCTAACTTACTACCACAATTGAGCCCAACATTTCTGTTGCTAAGCAAGACAGTTGTTAAGTGAATTTTGCTTCATTTTATGACTTTTTTTTGCCATAGTTGTTAAGTGAATCATTGCATGTGTTAAGTTACTAATTAGGATCTTGTGTGAATCAGCTTCCCATTGCAAAAAATGATCACATGACCCTGGGACATTGCAACCATCATATCTATGAACCAATTGCCAAGCACCCAAACTTTGGTCATGTGACTGTGGGATGTTACAATGATCATTAAGTGTGAAAAACACTTTTTTCAGTGTTGTTGTACTTTTAAACAGTCATTAAACAAATAACTGTAAGTTGAGGACTACCCGTAACCATAACATAAGAGGTAAACATAAAATTCTATTTGTACCAGCTGTAAAGTAGATCCAAAGCAGCTGCTTTGTATCTTTTTTCTTTCTTTTCTATTTTTCTTTTACTTTTTTTCCCTTTCTTGGTCTTGTAGCTTTATCATTGATTTTTCTTTTTTTATGCTTCTTACTTTATATCACTGTACTTTGCATTGGTTTTTATTTTTATTTTTAAAATATGTTTAATAAAATGAACACATTTAATAAAATTTATTAAAAATTATGTAACTCCATGTCTGAAAAGAAAAATGGTTTAGCTGAATCACACAGAGATTCAACTTTTTTGTTTCCCATTCCAAAACAATGAGAATGTATATATGGGATGGGCTCTTCATTATTGAAATTATTAAGCAGAGGATGGACAATAATCTTTTGGAGATATTTCAATAGAATCCTGTATTATATATACTGAATAGAATAGAGCTGTGATGGCGAACCTATGGCATGCTTGCCACAGGTGGCACATGGAACCATTTGTCATGGCACACTTTGGCTTTCTTTTGAGGCTATTTTTTGCCCCCCGGAGGCTTCCCTCCATGAAAAACTGGAAGTCATTTTTTGCCCTTTGGAGCCTTTAGGGAAGCCCCTGAAAGCACTTGACTACTCCAGAGGATGAAAAACGGCCCTATGGACAAACTGGAAGTCACTTCATGCCATACTAATCTTATTGCATTCTTCGAAAAAGTGACAAAATTAGTGGACCAGAGGAATGCCGTAGATATAGTTTACTTGGACTTCAGTAAGGCATTTGATAAGGTAGACCATAACCTACTACTAGATAAAGTAGAAGAATGTGGGTTGGACAGCATCACCACCAGATGGATTCATAACTGGCTGATCAACCACACTCAACATGTAGTCCTCAATGGAACTGCATCTACATGGAGGGAAGTATGTAGTGGAGTACCCCAAGGCTCTGTTTTAGGCCCAGTACTCTTCAACATCTTCATCAATGATTTGGATGAGGGAATAAATGGGGAACTCATCAAATTTGCAGATGACACCAAGATGGCAGGAATAGCCAACACTCCAGAAGATAGGTTTAAGATACAGAAGGATCTTGTCAAACTTGAACATTGGGCACTATCTAACCAAATAAAATTCAATGGTGAAAAAAGCAAGGTTCTACATTTAGGCAAGAAAAACGAAATGCACAGGTACAGTATAGGTGGTACCTTGCTCAACAGTAGTAACTGTGAGAGGGATCTTGGAATCCTAGTGGACAACCATTTAAATATGAGCCAGCACTGTGCAGCAGCTGCCAAAAAAGCCAACACGGTTCTAGGCTGCATAAACAGAGGGATAGAATCAAAATCACGTGAAGTGTTAATACCACTTTATAATGCCTTGGTAAGGCCACACTTGGAATACTGCATTCAATTTTGGTCGCTATGATGTAGAAAAGATGTTGAGACTCTAGAAAGAATGCAGAGAGGAGCAACAAGGATGATTAGGGGCCTGGAGACTAAAATATATGAAGAACAGTTGCAGGCACTGGGTATGTCTAGTTTAATGAAAAGAAGGACTAGGGGAGACGTGATAGCAGTGTTCCAATATCTCAGTGGTTGCTACAAAGAAGATGGAGTCAAACTATTCTCCAAAGCACCCAAGGGCAGTAGAAGAAGCAATGGGTGGAAACTAAGCAAAGAGAGAAGCAACTTAGAACTGAGGAGAAATTTCCTGACAGTTAGAACAATTAATCAGTGGATCAGCTTGTCTTCGGAAATTGTGAATGCCCCAACACTGGAAGTCTTTAAGAAGATGTTGGATAGCCATTTGTCTGAAACGATATAGGGTTTCCAGCCTAGGCAGGAGGTTGGACTAGAAGACCTCCAAGGTCCCTTCCAACTCTGCTATTATATTAACTTCTAGTTTGCTCATAGGGTCATTTTTTGCCCTCTGGAGCCTTCAGGGAAGCCTCCTGAAGGCTCCAGAGGGCTAAAATTGGCCTTTCAGTTTGCTCATAGGGCCGTTTTTTTGCACTCCGGAGGCTTCAAGGAAGCTCCTGAAGCCTCTGGAGGGCCTCCGGGGGGGCAGGGGAGGCTGTTTTTGCCCTCCCCAAGCTCTTATAAAGCCTCTGGAGCCTGAAGAGGGTGAAAAAAGCACACAAAAAACTTGGGGGAGCGGTGGTTGTGCGCGCATGCATGCTAGGGTCATGCTCATAGCATTATGGATGCAGTTCATAATTTAGTCACCCAGTTGTTAAGTGAATCTGGCTTCCCCATTGACTTTGCTTGTTGGAAGATTATCGCATAATCCTGGGACTCTGCAACCCTCATAAATATGACTCAGTTGCCAAGTGTCTGAATTTTGACTACGTGACCTTGGGGATGCTGCAATGGTCACAGGCCTAAGTCACTTTGTTCACTGATGTTGTAACTTCAAATGATCACTCAACAAACTGTTGTAAGTTGAGGGCTACCTGTATTCATCCAAACATAACAACAGAATGCAGGAGAAAATTCAGATAATATTTCTTAATATTTTATTGCATTTCAGGTGCTGAACCTGTTTCTTGCCTTACTGTTGAGCTCATTTAGTGCTGACAATCTTTCTGCACCAGATGAAGATGGCGAGATGAACAATCTGCAGCTGGCCTTTGCCCGCATCAATAAGGGGCTAAAGTATCTCAAGCGTTCCATGTGGAATTTCTGCTGTAGGGTCCTTCGACAGCCAAAAGCAACGGCTGAAAAGAAAGCCATGATGAAGCTTGTGACCCACAACCAACCCGTCATGCACAACTGTGTCAACAACCACACGGCTAATGAGTTTGTCAAAGAAGAGCAGAACCAGAAGGAGAACCACACCAGCAATGCCAGGGCTGCCATCAACAAAGCCGGGAATCGGGGGTCTGATGACCACAGTAATGACTTTATGACCAACCCAAACATGTCCATTTGTGTCCCCATTGCTATGGGGGAGTCGGACATTGAAGATGATGAGCAAAGCACATTCACAGAAACGGACCAGGTAAGTTTCGCCTTAAACCAACCGAGGAAGTTTTAGGGAAGGTATGAGAAAAAGATGCAAGTTGCAGAACAGCCTTCTCCAAACATGGCTGGGAATTGAAGCCATTGTAGTTCCAACACTCCTAGAGTGTAAAACAGTTTGAAAAGGGCTGTTCATACATGGATAGTATGGGATAGAGATATTTGGCAGTCTGTTGGGTTTGCCAAGCAGATGCAGACAGTGATGCTGCTCTGGAGAAATGGATAATAGTCAATCCAGAATTCAGATAGGATCTCAGCTTGTGGGCAAATTGTGCCACACTCATTGCCTGTGTAACTGAGTGGCACCCATTTTGCAGATTCAAGATCCTGGGAACCATCCAAAGTGAGACACAAACAGCATCATTGATGCTTTAATTGTTCCGGGTATTTGTAGATGTTAATGCCAAAATTGGAATATCCTTCTGTGATAAACTCCTCTTTTATACATTACAGTATTGAGTTTTTCCCTTTATAGCAGCAGCAATGGTTGCCATGGTGTTCTCCAAGGACACAACTATGCAACTAGATTAACTTAGCAGTTAGTTAGGTCTTCTTTCCAAGGAATCCTGACAACTGTAGCTCACTGTGGAAATTTAGAGTCCGGAAACAGAATTCTCCCTACCAGGATGAAAATTCTAGGGTCCTTGATTGGAACTCATGAAAGTTAAAAAGATATAGTGGTCCTGATACAATCTGACAAAACAGATTTTTAATTGCCTTATAGTTGTCTTTAAGGCCTTTACAAGTAGAAATGGACTTTAATTCACCATTTGATGTTGTATTCTTTTGGGAGGAAGCTATGAGTTGGATATTGATGGTTTGTGAATGGTTTATGCAAGTTTTAAAGCACAAGAAAGCTTCTGGGTATCAAATCTGAAAGATTTTTTGTTTGTTTGCATTGTTGAGAATTAACCACTGTGAAATACTCACTGACGACTGAAATGTTGCTTGGGGATGACATGCAGGCAGTAGTTGCAGCTGATTCAGGAAGCATAAATTCAGAAAGACAAGAGAACAAATGTGTTTCTTATCTCCATGTGCTTTAGATATCCCGAGAAATAGTGGATAGGGACTTGCACAAGAAAATAGAATTCTAATATGCATAGTCTCTCTCTCTCTCTTTCCTTCTCTCTCTCTCTTTACATAGACTCTCTCTCCATAGTCTCTCTCTCTCTCTCTTTCTCTCTCTCTTCATAGCCTCTTTCTCTTTCTTTCTCTCTATCTTTCTCTCTCTCTCTCTCCATAGTCTCTCCATAGTCTCTTTCTGCCTCTCTTTATATTCTCTCTCATTCTCTCTCTCTCTCTCTCTCTCTCTCTCTCTCTCTCACACACACACACACACACACACACACACTCCATCCTTGAGATAATTACTGTAGACACATATGTAAAAAAAGAGAGGGGACAATTAGAATTCTTGCGATTTCTGAGAATTCTTGATGAATCTCCCCTTGGAGAAAGAACTGAGAATTCCATCAGGCTCCACCTGATTATTCTGGTTAGTCTGAACATTGTGAAAAATGAGGGCAGAGTCCCTCCTAATGGTCCTGAAGACTGAACAAATGTCCAATATAACTAGCTCTAGAATTTTGCTTATTGCCAAGGCTTTGTATCTTGTCTTAAAAGCAAGTTGGGAAAATTGGAACAGTGTAGTATCTAAGCAAATCTTTCAGCTCTCTTTGCTTAGTTCCTTTGATTGTACTTCCATTTGAGTTCTTTCTTTCTTCTTCTTCTTCTGTCTGATAAGCTACTGAGGGTTTGCAGATACTGTACATGCAATAATGCCATACTCGTACCTTTCTTAATATCTCTGCAACATAATAAGTGAAGCATAATCTCTAATTGCACCAAATATTTCTTTTTCCATATGTGATTCCTTCATTCTGCCCCCAGTCTCCTAAGCTTGCTTTCAAAATACTTTCCGGTATTTGCCCAAACTCTATACAGGTAGTCCTCAACTTACAACAGTTCATTTAGTGACTGTTTAAAGTTACAACAGCATTGTAAAAAAGTGACTTATGATCACTTTTCACACTTATGACCGTTACAGCATCCCCATGGTCGCATGATCAAAATTTGGACACTTGACAACTGGAATGTATTTATGATGGCTGCAGTGTCCCTGGGTTATGTGATCCCCTTTTTGCGACCTTCTGAGAAGCAAAGGCAATGGGGAAGCCAGACTCTCTTAACAACTGTCTTACTCAGTTAACAGCTGCAGTGATTCATTTAACAACTGTGGCAAGAAAGGTCACAAAATGGGCAAAATTCACTTAGGCAATGGCAATGGGCAATGTTTCACTTAGCGACACAAATTTGGGCTCAATTGTAGTTGTAAATCAAGGACTGCCTGTACTAGAGTATGCCTGACTTTTTAATTTCTGGGAAGAAAGAACTGATTTTACAATCGAGAACATGAGAGGAAGTAATTGGCAGGGGAAAAAAATGTTTCTTGGCATAAATAGGGGGTGTGATTGTGGTTGCTTTCTTCAAGGATGTTTTCTCGAATCTAGCCTACAACCTATTTAACCATTTCTTTATGAAGATTGCTGATAACAAAAGTATTGATTTCTCTTTAATACACAATAATTTTCTGGTAGATATACCTAGCGGGAAGAAGGTTACGATAATTTTTGAAATAATTCGCACTGGGAAATTTATGTCAATATTAAAAAACATAGCAATCTTAAAAGCAATAGCACTTAGACTTAAATACTACCCCATAGCGCTTGACAGCATTTGCTTGGCAATTTACAATGTCAGAATCTTTCCCCCAATAATCTGGGTCCTCATTTTCCCAATATCAGAAGGATGGAAGTCTGAGTCAACCTTGGGCTGATTAAGATTGAACTCCTAGCAGTCAGCAGAATTAGCCTGCAATATTGTATTTTAACCACTTGAAGGCCTCCAAGGTTTGTTCCAATTCTGTTATTCCATTTTTGACCCTCACTTTAAGATGCTACTGCAACAGGCAGTTGCCCATTGTGGAATCCCTGAAAAGCTACAGTAGTTACCGGTTTTTCTAAGATAATCTCCTGTTTTAGCAGTCACAAGGTTACTAGCACAGATGTCTCACATACAATTTACAAACTGTAAACTGAACATACCTGTGTTTGTGTGTGTCTTTGGGGCTCTTTTCAATCTTAAAGTAGCTAGCTCTGTCAGTGGTAGTGGGAATACTCTGGGTGGTTCCTTGATTAGGCTGTTGTTTACTTCTTGATTGTTGGCCCAGTGTTTATCTTGGTGTTAATCCAAGAAGAAAACAACACTCCCACTAACACCAACAGGACAAATCATTTGTGTATAAATGGAAAGCAATCTCCACTCCTTCCTAGCACTACTATTAACAAGTTGGGGAATAAAATGTCTGGAAGAAAACAACCAAGCTCAAAGAGCACCAAGGACCTCACAGTTCAACTCTGAGTATATTCTCTTCCTTGATACCTAAATTTTTATTGTGTGTTTGACAATTTCCCCTAATCTCACAGACATGTTATTTCATCTTACCCAAACTTTTTCCTTGGCTTCTCTTTATGTAAAAAAATACCCTCCCCTGCAAAAAAAAAACCAACTAAGACACTCCTAATAAACCATCATCTGATAATGAATTACAATAATGAAATATCCACTACTGTTGCTTTTCTGATAGGGTCATCACAAGCCTTGCAAGAGATCTTGGAAATTCTGGATCTGAGGTTTTACTTCTTGGATAGAATTTATGAATTGGTCCAAGAGCTGGTTTGCATTTTGACTATCGAGTCGAATTTTAATTATTGCTCCATTTTGTTTCCCTTGTAGTTGATTCTAGGAATTTGAACATCTTTAGGAAAGCTTTTGTTTTGGGTCTTTATTGGCCTCACATTGCTACACATTGATTGCTAACACAATATCGTCTTTGAGTTAATTAATACTCCTTTTCCTAACCTTTATCAGTGGATTTTGTTGGTGTTTCTGCATCAGAGACATAAAAGCATTCTAATAGCTTGATTGCTCCTAGTTGGGCTGCTTTGTTATGTTTTGTATGGTTCCATTAGCATATTTACTTACACTGAGATCTTGGCAGCCGGAGAAAAAAGGCACCAAGCCATTTCACCATAACCACAGAAACAAAGAGAAGTATTATGGCAATTGATTGCAGAACCGAGTTTATTTCTTTGTTTATTACTTGTATTTATCTTACTCTCTATTAGTTTGAAGGTTTTTAGAGTGGCTGGCAATACAATATTCCACAGATGCATAAAGCAAAAAAAAAAAAAAATCATGTAAAGGAAGCAATACCAGCCCTTTCTTGGCTAAAAGAAAAATATAACATCATATCAAAAGAAAAGACTTTGGGTTTAAAAATAAAGATTTTTACATGTCACCAGAAGGGAGAGCTAAGAAAGCACCATGCGAATTTCCCTTGGGAGAGCATGCTGAAATAGAATTGCCAGCCATCTTACTTTGGAAGGCAACGAAAATCATATAAAGGGCTTTCCCAAGATGATCCTAATGTCCAGGTAGGTTAGCAGAAGGAAATACATGACCTACTGTACTTTAAATTTAAACTTTTTAGACATTTGCAGGCAAAAACCAAATTTTGAATGTGAGTCCCAAAGAAAGGGGCGGCCAATGCATCTATTTCAAAACTGGTGCAATATGTTTCAGATGTCCCAAAGGCACTTTTTAAAAAGGCAATTGGACTTTTTTTTTCCCCTGAAGAGGTTTCGCTTCTCCTCCAAGTAACTTCTTCAGTTCTTGCATGGCTTGATAGATAATGAAGAACTGAAGAAGCTTCTTGGATGAGAAGTGAACTATATTCGAAGGGGGGGGGGGAACGACGTACAAAGTCCGGTTGGCTTTTGAGAAAGCACAACCAGGGACAACCAAGACCTGGATGACTGATAGACATATGTTTCAGATGGTTAAGATGTTAAAGATTGCATTTTGTAGTAATTAAAGACAATAAGGATAGGCATACCTGTAATGTTCACTGGTACTCAAGGTAGGATACTATCAAACCATAGATTAATGTAGGTAGGCTGCCTTTGTTGCAAGAAGATACAATTTGACAACTAGGAAGCATTTAATGAGAGGGGCTCTAGATCACAGAAGACAGGACAAAATCTAAGTAAGACCTCCATGTTATAAACTCAGTAATAGACATTTATTTATTTATTTATTTATTTATTTATTTATTTATTTATTTATTTATTTATTTATTTATTTATTGTAACTGGTCAAACAAAAACAGGAATAATTATAAAAATACAATGGCGGGGATGATAGGCATGTTAGTGCACTTATGCGCACCCTCTCTAAGGATCTCTTAAATATGAAATAAGGTCCACAAAATCAATTTGTGACTAAAACTGGGAAAATGTGTAGCTGAGACAACTGTATCATGCATGCAGCCCCTCCAGAATGGCTGACCCCTTACTCCATTAAGCAACATATCATTAATAATCCAGCATTTTAGTTTTATTGATTTTTATTCATCCCAGGATGGTAACTGGAAGTCCAGAGCCAGGAATTACTTTGGGATAGGAATTAGGAAACCACTCCAGAAGAATCCAAATTGAACCAATACAAGTGGTCCTCGACTTACGACCACAGTTGAGCCCAAAATTTTCATTGCTAAGCAAGACAATTGCTAAATGAGTTTTGCACCATTTTTTGACCTTTCTTGCCATAGCTGTTAAGTGAATCACTGTAGTTGTTAAGTGAATTTTGTGGACATTAAGCAAATCTGGCTTCCCCATTGACTTTGCTTGTCAGAAGGTTGCAAAATATTATCACATGACTCTATGACACTACAACTACCATAAATATGGATCATTTGCCAAGGGGCCAACTTTTGATCACAAGACCCAGGGGATGCTACAACAGTCCTAAGTGTAAAAGTAATAATAAGTCACTTTTTTCAGTGCCATTGTAACTGCATGGGCACTAAACGAACTATTCTAAGTCAAGAACTAACTGTATCTTAGAGCTATTCCTGAAAGGAGACCTAATGCTTAAGCCCAAGGGGATCATCAGCCAAGAAACACTACTACTCTTCTCAGTGAAGGTAGATGTTCCAAACTATGTCCCTGGTTGTTAAATACTCCAAATTGTAACCCCGATCGTTCACTTCAATAGGGAATTCTGCATAGAAATAGGCATTCTAAATTTTGATACAGCCAGATTTTGAAAGGATCAAATGGGTAGTTATTGTCAGGATGCTCCAATCCAGCAATTTCATGTAATGCTTCTGAGCACCAGGGCATCCTTTAGAACCAACCTGGTTGTATTTTTACCGAGGTTTGGATAGTTTTAATTAAACAAGCATTAAATGGGAAGCAAAGCACCAATCTTCGGGTTTGTTATTTTTCAAGAATTATTTTTCAAGAATAATTTTCTTAAGGAGGTAAGTATAACAGTTGAAGTATTGGATTAGATCGGAAGTGTCAAACTCGGGTTGTCATGGCAGTGTCATTGATGTATCATGACCTTGTTTTCCGCTTTGCTAAACCGGGCGGGGGTGGGACCAGCACATGATGCAACTGGTCCGCGGGCTGTGAGTTTGACACCCCTGGATTAGATGTAGATTTTTAGCCTGCTTTTCACCATGGAAGACCCCTGGATGGCTTTGGACCAGTCCACTCAAAGCAGGACTGATAAAATTATGGAGCTCAAAGATGTCTTTTAATCTCTCTTTCTAAGTGTTGTTGCCATTAGAAGAGACTATTTGTAGCTCAGGGTTGAACTATGTAGGTACTTGCTTACATAGTAGAGCCGAGGTGGCGCAGTGGTTAGAGTGCAGTACTGCAGGCTACTTCAGCTGACTGCTAATTTGGCAGTTTGGCTGTTCAAATCTCACCAGCTCAGGGTTGACTCAGCCTTCCATCCTTCCGAGGTGGGTAAAATGAGGACCCGGATTGTTGTTGGGGGCAATATGCTGACTCTGTAAACCGCTTAGAGAGGGCTGAAAGCCCTATGAAGCGGTATATAAGTCTAACTGCTATTGCTATTGTTACTTGGTGCTCTCCAAGCTTTGTGGTTTTCATGCAGATTTCATTATCTAATAGGTAACATCATCAGTACTAGAAGGGATTGGGGCTTTTAAAAAGAGAGAGAAAAACCCACCTTCTTCTAGCACTGATGGTGTTACTTAATTAGGTAATGAAACATCTGCAAGAAAACCAATCTCACAGAGAGAGCACTAAGTGAGATTTGTTGTTGGTAAGAAAATAGACAAAGGGGCCACTTTGTAGAGTAAATCTAATGGAAAAATAAAGTACAAAAAATTTAGAGCCCAGTGCCTTGTCTGGAAGTATACACATCTTCCTGCAAAAATATTTTAAAAATGGATACATGGATAAATAATATATTTTAGTATTAGATGGCTTTCTAAATCACTTCACGAACTTGCCCTCTGTTGTCATAAGATCCTATGTCATAAGATTAGACACCCGCAGGTTGGGGGTTACTTTATCATTGGACAAGCCCCTCGCCCCAGCCAGCCATTTTGTGAAAGCTCCCAAAATATGCCTTCACTATTCTGGATACATAAGTCCAAAGAAGTTAACTATCTCTCAAATTAGGAGATATACTAGAGAGAATGCTGAAAGGCCAAAAAAACAAGAAATTCTTTAAAATATAGACGTCTTCCTGTTTATCTTTCATAATTTGGCCACCACACTACAGTTCTCTATTGATTTCATCTCCAAATAGAATTTGTTGCTGTTCACCTGAGAAACGAGGTGGACACAATGCATTATTCCATGTGTCTTAATGACTGTTCTTATTGGGCATCCATCAGAAGGAAAAACCAGAATTCTGGGCCGCTTTCCCTGAGAGACCCATAAAGAGGTGTTGCTGCTGATGTAAATTAGAATGAGTGAAATAAATTCAGGTACAGATGACATAAAGACCAGAAAAAAGAGACACATTTTCTATAAGCACAAGTATTCACCATATAATAACATTGCTTGCCAATATGTTTAACCTATTATACTGGGAGAACTGTGAATGTTCATTTATTTATTTATTTATTTATTCATTCATTCATTCATTCAATTTCTGTAGCTGTCCAATTCAACCTAGTGACTCTGGGCAGCTTACAATTCTAAAATTCAGAAACAGCTAAAGCAGTTAAGAATAAAATAGGGGAAACATCCCAAAAAATAAACATAAACAGCAGCTGAGACAATTGGTTAACAATAAAGCCAAGAAATTGGGCCCTTAGCAAATTCTGTGCCCCAGGCACAGGTACAGACAGCCAAGTTTTTAAAGCCTTGTGAAAGGCCAGCAGGGTTGGGGCCATTCTGATCTCTGAAGGAAGAATATTCCATCTGGCAGGGGCTACAGCAGAGAAAACCAGATTAGAATAGAATACAGTAGCAGAGTTGGAAGGGACCTTGGAGATCTTCTTGTCCACCCCCCTGCCTAGGCAGGAAACCCTACACCACTTCAGACAAGTGACTATCCAACATTTTCTTAAAAACTTTCAGGGTTGGAACATTCACAACTTCTGGAGGCAAGTTGTTCCACTGATTAGTTGTTCTAACTGTCAGGAAATTTCTCCCTAGTTCTAGGTTGCTTCTTTCCTTGATTAGTTTCCACCCATTGCTTTTTGTTCTACTCTCAGGTGCTTTGGAGAATAGATTGATTTCCCTCTTCTTTGGGGCAGCCCCTGAGATATCGGAGCACTGCTACATGTCTCCCCTGGTCCTTCTTTTCATTAAACTAAACATACCCAGTTCCTGCAACCATTCTTCATATGTTTTAGCCTCCAGTCCCCTGATCATCTTAGTTGCTCTTTTCTGCACTCTTTCTAGAGTCTCCCCATCTTTTCTACATCATGCTGACCAAAACGGGATGCAGTATTCCAGGTGGCGCTTACCAAGGCCTTATAAAGTGATATTAACACTTCGTGTGATCTAGATTCTATCCCTATGTTTATGCAGCCTAGAACTGTGATGGCTTTTTTGACAGCTGCTGCACACGGCTGGCTCCTATTTAAATGGTTGTCCACTAGGACTCTAAGTTCCCTCTCACTGTTACTACTATTGAGCAATCATTTGTCTGAAATGATAGAATTTCCTGCTTGAGCAGGGGGTTAGATTATAAGACTTCCAAGGTCCTTCCAGTTATGTTATTCTGTTCTGTTCTGGCTGCAAAAGATGTGGTGTCTAACAGATACCCACCTTGGCGTTTCTTACCCAGTTGGAGTCTCAATAGGTGGCACAACAGAACCATTGCCATTATTAGTCTTGACTGGCAGATGAAGCAGATTGTGAGTTATCCATATGGAAAGAAATGCCCAAGGTCTTCAAGCAGTTATCTCTGGATTATTTATAGGCTTGAATGAATTATGACTTGAAGAATGTTAACATAGAAATGCTATCCAAACATGATTCCCATAATGTTCGTAGTGAACTCACAGAATGCCAGTACATACACATTATTCCACCATGACAGAACGTGATTGGTATGTGCATCACAATCACTTGGGTTGAGTTGAAATGGGGATGACCTTATTTGTGAATAAGATAGCTGTGATGGCATTTCTGTTGCCTATTTCAGCTGTTTGAGAGCAGAGAATACTTTACATGGAGCAAAACCCAAGTGACTAGCATAGCTCCCTATATTACAAACCTATTGAAAATAAGGATGCAGTTCCTGGCACTGCTCTGAATTTGTTTTAGAATAAGGCTATGTGCCAAATCAAATTTGTTTGTAATGACTACAAGTCAATTTGGAGTGAGGAAAAAACCTTTCTTCTGAACTGGCTTTAACAAAGTTGGCTATAGTTAAACTTTGTGAGGCTGCATAATGTAACAATGTTTATTACTGAGTTCCTAACTGGCAGGCTGTGATCATTCAGGGAAATAAGAAAATTGGGAAGAAGGGACTTCCTGGGAGGAGCCTACTGGTGGGGGCAGCAAAAAATCAGCTGCCTCCGAATTCCTGGCTACGTACCTGTTTAGAGGATCTTCCATCTGACGTCTTATCAGGTTTTCTTATCCTTCAGGCAAGAGGGAAAGAAGAAACTGTTTTGCTGGCAAATGCTCTTCGATTTTTGCAGCTTTTGTGCTTGCAAGGAAAGGGGGGCTAGCCCAAGGCAGAACGGCTGTCCGTGCTGGGAACTTCAAACTGCCTTGTGCAGGACAAAGTAGGTCTCTCCCACTCTGCTCTAAGTTTTGTTTGATTTAATCTTATCACGAGCTGAATCCGTTTACTGCGAGGACAATAATTGCTTATCAACATTTTAGCTTCTTTTCTTTTTCTCCTCCGAAAAATTATTTACTTAGAGGCTTTTAAAATGGCGCCGAGCAGGCTGGTTTCTCCGGTAATAACGAACACTTTTTGCTAATTCTCACAAGAATTCAAAAGAATTCAAAACAAAAGAGATTGCTTATCATATGTTTTGGTTTCACAATAGAAGAATTTTACTCCTTCATTAACCTTGCTTATCTGGAAGTTAAATGGTGATGAATCTGTTGAACGGTCTTGTTACAATGTTTACTCACTGAAAGTTTTGCCAAGCTTAAACTTCAAAATAAAAGCCTCTTTACTTAAAGCTGCATATTTAGGCAATAGAGTTTTATTAACTGCAGGCAGACAAATTTTGAAATGGCCTCAAAACCAAATATTAACTTGAAGTCGTCACCCTCTACTTCCAGGGGCACATCCTCAGTGCCTGGCACAAAGCTGCAGCCTCCGCTTCCTACGCCCCCTGCTGGGGATGTGTTAACGAAAGAATTTTTTCTGAGTAATCTAAGCGAGGCTCTTAATGCACAGACAATTAAAATGGAAGATAAATTTAGAGATAATAGAGAGGAGAGAAAAGAGGAAATAAAAGAAATGAAAGAAGAAATTAAAAGTGAAATAAAAGGACTTAAACAGGAGTTGTATGAGAAATTTGAGGCTAAGGTTGATAAAATTAGAGACGACATGCTGAGTCTTGTAACTGTATTAACAGAACATATTTCTGGAGTGGAAGATACTCTAGAGGTTCTTAATGATGCCAATGCTAACTTGACATTGAAAACAGAGGTGGTGGAACAAAAAGTGGAAAATGCTGAAAAAGAAATTATTATGATACAGTACCGACAAATGGAGTTCGCATTAAGAGTAAGGGGGCTGCGTGAGGAGAAACAGGAGAACCTGAAACAGATCCTATCGGAAGCTTTTGACCGCCTGATGGGAAGACCAGGGACCAACCAAGGCTGGCAAATTGACAAAGCTTACCGCGTTAACTCCTGGCTGGCAAAGCAGAAGCAGCTTCCTCGAGACATTGTTATATATTTTACTACAAGAGAGTTTAGAAATATGGTACTGCAAGCGTCTTATAACACTAAGCTTCAAATTGGCGGTCAAGACCTGGCTGTTTTGAAAGAGATACCACCTCAAATGTTAAGAGCCAGGAGAGACTACGCTTTTTTGGTCGAAGAACTCAGAAATCGTCAGATACAGTATAGATGGGATGCACCATTTGGCATCATATTTACATTTGATAAGCAAAGGTACCGCCTCAACTCAGTATGGAAAGCCCGAGATTTTTATTATAATATATTGAAGGCCGGACACCCTGCACCATCTGGACCTAGAGAAAGACCACAAGAAGGACAGGATAGACAGCAAACTACACAACCACCAGACAAGATGGAGCATCTCTCTTCTCTAGAAGTGCAAGGTGCTATGGAACCAAGACCTAGCCGCATGACTACTAGACGTATGGAGAAACAAGCTAAAAAACAACAGCATCAACAATCATCGGCCATCGATCAAGGAACTACAACAACAAATCTGGAAGCAGTGGGAGGAGCTAGACCTAAGGTTAAACAGGCCGTGCAGGAAGCTCTAAAAATGCTTCAACCAACCAAAGATGACAACTAAGATTTTAACATGGAATGTCAACGGACTGAACTCTCCACAGAAGAGGAAGAAAATATTTCATTATCTCAAACAGTTTAAGAACGATGTAATTTGTTTGCAAGAAACTCATATCAAGTCAACTGATCAAAAATATTTGATCAACTCAAAACTTGGTCAACATTTTGCAGCTTCTGCTATGGAAAAGAAGAATGGTATAGTTGTATACTTAAGAAAAGATATGAAAGCTGAATTAATAGAAGCAGATCCCTTCGGAAGATATATTGCTTTAGACTTAATCTTAGAAGGGAAAAAGACATTACTTTTGGGAATTTATGCTCCCAATCAACAGCAAGATAGATTCTATAGAAATCTTCATGCTAAATTAGTACAGTGGGACTATAGTTCCTGTATACTATTGGGTGACTGGAATGGAGTGATAGACACTAAGAGAGATAAGAAGATTTCCCGCCTAAATACCAAGATGCGAGCAAAGTTACCCAAATCTTTCTTTGACATTATGGATGATTTTGAATTGAGAGATATTTGGCGAGAAAGAAATGCAGAGGAATATGACTTCACTTTCTTCTCGGACAGGCATCAATCCCTTTCAAGGATTGATTTTATTCTAACCACTAATGATTTGCTTTCTAGGGTCAAGAAAACAAAGATTGCAGCTAGGGTCCTTTCGGACCATAACCCAGTTTGGATGGAGTTGGGAAGGGTAGTGCAGGCAAGAAGGTCTTGGAGATTGAATGAAAATTTATTTAGATATGAAAAGTATATTAATGATTGTAAAAAATTACTATCTGAATATTTTGTTTTGAATATGAATAAGGGTACATCTATGGAATTTGTATGGGATGCAAGCAAGGCGTATATGAGAGGAGTTTTGATGAATATAAATAAAACACATAGAAATAAGCAAGGGTTAAAACGAACAGAACTGGAAGAGGAAATTAAGAGAAAAGAGCTGGAGTTAACAAGGAAACCAGACGATACAAAGGTTAAGGAAGCTATTAACATATTAAAATCTCAATTTGACATGTTGATCTCTGACCAGGTAGCTACTAATTTATTATATGCAAAACACAATACTTTTTGTAATGCAAACAAACCTGGCAGATGGTTAGCTTATCAGATTAGGAAAAAAAGGAAAACTCGAAATATATCTAAACTGATCTACAGAGGGAAGGAGGTGTTCCAACAGGAAGAGATTCAAAAGGCTTTCTGGGAATTTTTTACAGAACTGTATAAAGGGGATAAAATTAATGGTTTAGATATAGACAAATATTTAGACAAAGAGAAAATACCTTCAGTTAGAGAAGAACACAGGCAAAAATTGAATCAACCAATAACCTCGGGGGAAATCCTGCAGGTAATTAAGCAATTAAAGTCAGGGAAAGCACCAGGTACAGATGGCTTGACAGCGGTTTACTATAAAAACTTACAGTTAGAAATGGTAGAACCTCTTAGAGAATTATTTAATATGATTCAAACGGAAGGTAAAGTCCCTCCATCTTGGAAGACAGCGTTTATATCTTTGATACCCAAAGAAGATCAAGATACTACTCAACCCAAAAATTATAGACCTATTTCATTACTGAATGTAGATTATAAAATTTTTACTAAAATATTAGCAAATAGATTAATGTTGGTCATTCAACAATTGATACATACGGACCAAACAGGTTTTATACAAGGGAGACAGATGAAAAGTAATGTCAGATTAATTATTAATGCATTAGAATATTTGGGAAAGAACAACCAGATCCCTGCTGCGTTTATATTTTTGGATGCTGAGAAGGCCTTTGATCGAGTTAACTGGCAATTTCTGCTGAAGATATTGCAAAAAATGCAGATAGGAGATAATTTTTTACAGTCAATTAAAGCAATATACCAACAGCAAACAGCACAAATCATAGTCAATGGAAGTTTAACAGACTCTTTTCAAATTGGAAAAGGTACAAGACAGGGCTGTCCTTTGTCCCCATTATTGTTTATTATAACTTTGGAAGTATTGTTGAATAAAATACGGGGCTTGGATGGTTTAAAAGGGATCAAGATTAGGCAGCAAGAATATAGAGTCCGCGCTTTTGCGGATGATTTGGTCATAATATTGGAACAACCGCAGGAATCCAGTATGGTTTTAATGAATACGATTAATCAATATGGTCAAGTGTCTGGCTTTAAAATAAACTTAGGAAAAACCAAAATATTAGCTATAAATATGAATATTAAACAAAAGGAAGAATTAGGAGTGATGCTAGGATGTGAGGTAGTTAAAATGTTAAATATCTTGGAGTTAACATTTTAACTTCAAATGGGAAATTATATAAGCATAATTATGAACCACTTTGGCATAGCATACAGACAGAGATGAAAAAATGGGAGAAATTGCACTTATCTTTGCTGGGCAGGATAGCGGCAGTGAAAATGAACATTTTACCAAAATTTTTATTTCTTTTCCAAATGTTACCTATACTTAAAAAAGATGCGAACCTTTTAGAATGGCAGAAGGGTATCAACAAATTTGTGTGGGCAGGAAAGAAGCCGAGGGTAAAGATGAAAATAATGCAAGATGTACGTGAGAGAGGAGGATTGAAACTACCTAATTTAAAACTATATTATGATGCAGTGGCATTATCTGTAATTAGTGATTGGATTCATTTAACCAATGATAGAATATTGAACATTGAGGGACACGATCTGGTATTTGGTTGGCATGCTTACCTGTTATTCAACAAAAAATTGGATAAGAACTTTAAAAGTCATATTTTAAGAAATGCTTTATTGCGGGTTTGGAAGAAATACCAATATAAATTAAATGACAAGATACCCATGTGGGCAATTCCTAGACATGCAATTGAAAATATGAATACAGCACAAAAACAGGACAGAATTACTTACAGACAGCTTCTTACCTCGGAAAGGGGGGTATTACAATTAAAATCTTTAGAGGTATTAAAAGAGGAGAAGGTAGTTCAAACATGGTTCCAGTATGGGCAATTACAGGCTAGGTGGAAAATAGATCAAAAAATTGGTTTTATTCAAGTTGAGGATAATCTGTTTAAACAAATAAGAGATCAAAGCTTAATGCATATAAAGAGGATATATAATGTATTAATACAGATGGATTCGGAAACAGAATTAGTTAAAGATTGTATGATAAAATGGGCTCAAAATATTGAGGAACCAATAATGTTGGATATATGGGAAAGAATCTGGGTAAGAAATGTGAAATTTACACAAGCTCAAAATCTGAGAGAAAATTTTTACAAGATGTTCTATAGATGGCATTTAGATCCTAAAAAGTTGGCTTCTATGTATCCGAATGTACAGCCTAAATGTTGGAGGTGTGGTTCTCTCGATGCTACATATTATCATATATGGTGGACCTGCCAAAAGGTTAAGGCATTTTGGATAAAAATATGGTGGGTCATGCAAAATGTTTTTAAAAGAAGGATAAAGTTTAGTCCTCAGTTATTTTTACTAGGTATATGTACTGACTTTACAGTGGTAGAGACCAATTTGATTCTGCACCTGATAACTGCAGCAAGACTGTTGGTGGCGCAATATTGGAAGAAGGAAGACTTGCCTACAATCCAAGAATGGACATTGAAAGTAACAAACTTAGCTGAAATGGCTAAAATATCGGCATATCTCAAAGATCATTCAAATGAGATATATAAACGAGACTGGAAAAAATGGATTGACTATATACAAAATAAATACGGGACTAAGAAATTCCAGTTAGCCTATGCTTAAGATCAGAAATGATTTAAACTGTTAAAAGTCAGTTCAGTAAGAAGAAGCTAAGGTCAATCTAGAATGTCATTAATTTCTTTATTTCTTTTTTCTCAATAGATTTTAGACTGTGTTAGTTAAAAATCCATACCGTGTACGGGTTCTGGGAAGTCGGGGGGGGGGGAAGGAGGAGGGGGGGTGGGGGGGTGGAGGGAGGGAGGGGTACACACAACAAAAAAAATTGTACTTCAATGTCTTAATGATTGACAAATGATGACATATTTGTGTTTTTTTTTTTTTTTAAAGGAATCAGGTTAGTGATGAATTATTCAGGTTCTGAGCTTAATCTCTTATTTGAATGTTCCTGGGCTATTTGTTCCGTTTGCGTTGTTATTTTCTTATACCGAACTGGTTGGTCACCGTAAAATAAAGATTTGATGGTTAGGAAAAAAAAAAAAGAAAAAAAAAAAAAAGAAAATTGGGAAGAATCTCTCTCTATATAAAAGCGAAATGCCACTCATGCGACATCACGAAAACCCCAGAACCATAAAGTCTACAAACTTGAAATTTGGCATGCTAAGAAAGGATTTTTCGGAATGACCATCATATCATTAGTATTTCTTCTATTATTATTAACATGCTGTGATGCTAAAGAGTTAGACTTTCTACTCCCACACTCTCCATCTGAAAAAATATTTGTTTCAATTGCCACTTGGGAGTGGCCAGCCTGTGACTCATCTGTCCTGTGGGCTAGGAGTTTGGAGAGGATCAATGGGACCACCCTGAGGGAGAGAAGGGGGATAGGAGAGGAGAGGCTTCTGTGGGGCAAGCCTGAGGGAGAGAAGGATAGGAGAGGATCAAAGGGGCCACCCTGGGGGTGAGAAGGGGATAGGAGAGGATCAATGGGGCCAGCCTGAGGGTGAGAAGGGGATAGGAGAGGATCAATGGGGCCACCCTGAGGGAGAGAAGGGAGATAGGAGAGGAGAGGCTTCTGTGGGGCAAGCCTGAGGGAGAGAAGGAGAGGAGAGGATCAAAGGGGCCACCTTGGGAGTGAGAAGGGGATAGGAGAGGATCAATGGGGCCAGCCTGAAGGAGAGAAGGATAGGAGAGGATCAAAGGGGCCACCCTAGGGGTGAGAAGGGGATAGGAGAGGATCAATGGGGCCAGCATGAGGGAGAGAAGGATAGGAGAGGATCAAAGGGGCCACCCTGGGGGTGAGAAGGGGATAGGAGAGGATCAATGGGGCCAGCCTGAGGGAGAGAAGGGGGAGAGGAGAGGAGAGGCTTCTGTGGGGGAAGCCTGAGGGAGAGAAGGGGAGAGGAGAGGCTGATCGTAACTATTCATTAATTTTCAAGCTGTAAGTGTCAATTTATCAAGCCCAATCACATAGTTTCATAGCAGAGCACAGGTATTCAGCTAGTAGGAGAATAACCAAATGAGAGAATAACTGAGTTGGAACAGACCTTGGAGGTCTTCTAGTCCAACCACTGCTAAGACAGGAAACCCTATACCATTCCATTCCATACAAGTGGCTGTTCTCTTCTTGAAAGCCTCCAGTGATGTAACACCCACAACTTCTCTCATTTGTAGCAGCCCCTTAGATATTGGAAGACCGCTATCATATCACCTCTGGTCTTTCTTTTCATTGAATTAGACATATCCAATTTCTGCAACCATTTCTCATATGTTTTAGTCTCCAGGCCCCTAACCATCTTTGTGGCTCTTCTCTGCACTCTTTCCAAAGTCTCAACATGTTTTTTTATAATGGGGTGACCAAAACTATGTATGCGGTAATCCAGGTGTGGTCTTACTAAGACTTTGTAAAGAGGTGCTGTAGTATTTCACATGATCTTGATTCTCTCACGCTATTAATGCAACATAGAACTGCATTATCATCCAACATGCAAAAAAGGTGCAAAGTAGGGTAAACTATATTTTTAATTTCTCCAGTCACCCTTGCTTTAAAGTTTTATTCAGTGTTCAACTCAATTTCCCCATTTATTAATAGCATTTGCAATAGGTGATACCTGAACAAACTCAGTAATAAAATAATTCAAATTTTGTGCTAAGAAACTACTATTTGCTGTTAATGTTGTTATGCAAGTTATGCTCTTTTACATAACTTTTCTCACTTTCATTCCACAATAATATTTAAAGCAACTATGGCTTCCCTTCTTTATCCCCCTCCAACCCAGAAATCTTATTCAGTCATCCTTTTGCAATTTCAGCAACAAAGGGATTAGAAACGTTGTTGACAATGAAACTCTGCAATTTAGCTAATGAAATGTGAACAGCTGGAAGAGAACCATGGACCTAATCTCTGTTGTATGCATTGGGCAACTTTGTGGATTCACCTAATCTAAGTGGGCCTGTCCAGAGTTGGTAGGGGTGAGCTAATAGCTATTCTTCGTACTGTGTGATTGTGAGGTTTGTAAGGTTAGCAGCCACCCTTATTTTTTCTCCCCATCAAGTACTTGTCCAACCAAAGTGACTATTTACACTTATGACAGTGATGGAAAAGTACCTTTGTAACAGTCCTCATATTTATGACCTCTGCAGGTATGTAAAAAAAAAAAGAAAGCTGCAGTAAGATCATAAGGACAGTTTCACTTAGTACAGATAGTCCTTAACTTATCATTTGTTTAGTGATGTCTAACAACCTCTGCAGCGATTCAGTTAACAACTGTGGCAAGAAAAACTGTAAAATGGCGGCAAAGCTCATTTACAACTGTCTTGCTTAACAACAGAAATTTTGGGTTCAATTGTGGTCACAAGGCGAGAACTAATTTGCTTAACAACCAACTGGCTGGTCCCAACTGTGGCTGCAAAACAAGAACCACCTATAAATGTTGTGTCCACTTCTAAAATTAAAATTAATGTTTCTCTGCCTTCCCCAATGATTATTTTTATTTTCTTGAAAATTGCTGAAAGAACAAAATTGTACAAATATATGACTTCATATTTTGAAGGACTTTTAGGAAGAGATCAAAAGCATTTGACTTTGAGGTGGGTTGTTACTGGTTTGCACTGGTTCGGGTGAACCAGTAGGGGACATTGGGACTGGGTTGCTGAACCGGTAGGGACGACCAGCTAGCCACACCCCCAAACCAGTTGCCCGGTTGCCCATTTCATTGTCAGCATGTTTTTACTTGTTTTATAATGTTCTGCGCATGTGCAGTACAATTAATAAGCAACTGTGCATGCGCAAGCAACGTGTGGTGGGCGTGCGCACGAGATGAACTGGCTGTAACACTGGTAGCAACCCACCCCTGATTTGACTTGAAATATAACCAGGGGTGGGTTGCTGCCGGCGTTACTGCCGGTTCAGTGCGCACAAAAATGTTGGCCACACGCACTCACTTTGCTCACAAACATGCATTTGCACATAAATAGGTCTGCACATGTGCAAAATGTTAAAAATGTTAAAACATTAAAAATAAATAAATTTGTGCAATGAAAATTGTTCTGTACATGCACAAAACCCAAAATCAAGATGGCGCTGCCGTAGGAGAACTGGTTTGAGGGCGTGGCAGGCTGGGTCACTGCTATTTCCAGGTCACCATTTACTACCGCTTCAGCCACACTGGTCCGAACCATAGGAACCCACCTCTGAATGTAACAGATGTGAGATCAGTTATTCACCTCTCCGCAATGTGCTGAAAGAATTAATCCTTCACAATAAAACAAAATCCAGTTTTGGTCACTACAGTGTAAAAAAGATGCGGAGACTCTAGAAAGAGTGCAGAGAAGAGCAACAAAGATGATTAGGGGACTGGAGGCTAAAACATATGAAGAACGTTGCAGGAACTGGGGATGTCTAGTTTAATAGAAAGAAGGACTAGGGGAGACATGATAGCGATCTCAAAGACATACTTTCCAAAGCACCAAAAAGCAGGACAAGAAGCAACAGCTGGAAACTAATCAAGGAGCAACCTAGAACTAAGGAGAACTTTCCTGACAGTAAGAACTCTTAATCATTGGAGCAGCTTCCCTCCAGAAGTTGTGGTGCTCCATCACTGATATTTTAAAGAAGAGATTCAACAACATTTGTCTGAAATTGTATAGGTTTCCTCCATGACAAGGGGTTGGGCTAGAAGACCTCCATGGTCCCTTCCAACTCTGTATTCCTCTTATTCTCTTAAAATGCAATAAACCAATTCTTTCAGTCAGTGCAAGGACCCTCCTGTGCAATGCGTAGCTTGATCTTTAATTAACTTTGTGGTAGAGCAGGAATTTCACCTCCTGGTTTAGTGCACACTTGCAAGCAAATAATTAATAATCTTGGATTCCAGAATAGGTGCAGTAATGTGCTAAATTAGAAACTAGACTTATGGGGGAAGGCATAGAGAGCTTTCAAAAGATAGATCTGAAAATGAAAAAAAGGGTTGTGTAGATTAGCTATAAAAGACACTTCCAATTTAAACTTGACTTTTAGGGTCAGCACCCCTGCAGTATTTTGGGCAGTGTTTCTGAGATGGATTACTATTGCAGCCTTTTTCCGGGATGCTTTTTCAATTTCCTCGTCAAATAAACAGCCCAGGAATGTCCAGCAGGCCCCACCAAAGAACAGTTCAAAGCTGAATCTGTTTAATTTAATTTCTGACATCAGCTGAAGTCTACTTGGTGCTCACCTGCTGAGGCAGAATCAGTAATGGATTGTTCTAGATGTTTGCTTGTTGGTTTGTTTTGTTAAGCATGTATAACAGATATAAGTATAAACATGATTATGAATACAGGAAATGGATACAAATAACTGGGGACAGTAGGACAGGGATGCTAGGCATGTTGGTGCACTTATGCATGCCCCTTACAGACCTCTTAGGAATGGGGTGAGGTCTACGCTAGACAGTCTAAGGTTAAAGTTATGAGGGTTTGGTGATGCTCTTCATTGGTCCACCAGATTTATAAAACAAAAGGTTAAAAGAGTTGCAAGTGACCTTGGAGTTCTTCTATTCCACCCACCCTCCCAGTCAAGCAGGACACCTTATACTATTCTGGACAAATGACTGTCCAATATCTTCTTTAAAACCTCCAGTGTTGGAGCAACCACAACTTCTGGAGGGAAGCCATTTCACTGATTAATTGTTCTCACTGTCAAGAAATTTCTCCTTAGTTCTATGTTGCTTCTTTTTTTGATTAGTTTCTGCCCATTGCTTCTTATTCTACCCTCAGGTGCTTTGAAGAATAGGTTGACCCTCTCTTCTTTGGGGCAGCCCCCCGAGATATTGAAAGACTCCTGTCATTTCATTCCTAATCCTTCTCTTTGTTAGACTAGACTAGACATTCCCAGTACTTGCATGTGTTTTAGCCTCCAGTCCTCTAACCATCTTTGTTGCTTTTCTCTGCACTCTTTCCAGAGTCCCAACATCTTTTTTGTATCATGGTGACCAAAATTCAATGCAATATTCCAGGTGTTGTGTCACCAGTATAATATAAAGTGGCACTAACACCTCACTTGATTCTGATACTATCCCTCTGTTGATAGTCTAATTAACCAAGTAACCACCTACTCTATAACTGTGCATTTGATTTTTCTTGCCAAATCTTTAACTAATAAGACTTTTTATAGATTCTTTTTTAAGGCTTTAATTTTACAGTATACATAACTACACAAGAGGAGGGTCTCACTTAAACCTGTGATGATGTGTTCTAAATGATTGTGGATAGTATTGCACTACAACAAACAGGAGATAGTATCCAGTCCATAGCATCTTTTTTTTTTTTGTGCCTATGGAGTATTATCTTTACTGATAGAAAGGAATATTTGTAGCTCAGTGTTGAACTGTGGAGCCATTGGTGCTTTGTGTCCTTGGTTGTTTTCTTGCAACATTTCATTATCCAACAGTTCACTGATGATGTTGCCTAGCTAGGTAATGAAACATCTGCAAGAAAACAACCATGTTCAGAGAGCACCAACGTTTCCACAACACATTCTTTTATTGTTCTACATTTTTCCATTGTCTTCTTTCCTTGACCGGTAAATGCATAGCTTTCATAAGGTTTTAATTAAAATTTTATTTTTGTATTGTTTTTACATGGCAGACTGACATATAAATAATTAAGGGAAATTCTGAAATGTTAAAAATAAACATAATGAAAGAATTTGCAGATTTTTCACACATAGAAGCGTGCAAACATGCTTGTGCACATGTAGTTTGTATTATGACTGCTTTTAATTGCCTTTCAAAATATAATAAGCCTGCTTCTATAGGATTCTACTTTGCTAATTTCAGGAATTGAGTATGTCTAGTCTAATGAAAAGAAGCACCTCGGCTGAACATGATAGCAGTGTTACGATATTTGAAGGGTTGCCACAAAGAAGAGAAAGTCAAGCTATTCTCCAAAGCACCTGAAGCCAGGACAAAACGAAATGGATGGAAACTACCGTGTTTCCCCGAAAATAAAGACAGGGTCTTATTTTCTTTTGACCCCCAAAATAAGCACCGAGGTGGCGCAGTGGTTAGAGTGCAGTACTGCAGGCCACTTCAGCTGACTGCTAACTGCAGTTCGGCGGTTCAAATCTCACCGGCTCAAAGGTTGACTCAGCCTTCCATCCTTCCGAGGTGGGTGAAATGAGGACCCAGACTGTGGGGGCGATATGCTGACTCTGTAAACCGCTTCGAGAGGGCTGAAAGCCCTATGAAGCGGTATATAAGTCTAACTGCTATTGCTATTGCTACTTGTCCTTATTTTTGGGGAGGCCTTATTATTTTTGAGGTGCAGGAGGCCCCCTAACCTTGACCCGTGGATCAGCTGATCCAGAATGGGCTGGACGTTCTGTCCCTGATTCTGGCACATTCTTGCCAGCCCTAACGTCACTGGGCCTGTCGCTCCTTTTGCGGCCGCCACTAAGAGAAATGGCACGGTAGCTAGGGTTTGCCGGAGCGGCCTCCGCGAGGCTGTTCCATGTAAATGGCAGGTGCATGTGGGGCACGTGGGGCATGTTCCCCCCATTGCCCCAGGAAATGGTGGGGACCGGTTGCGCATGCAGTTAAATATTTTAGGGGAGGGCTTATTTTAGCGCAAGAGCTCAAAAGCCCAATTGGGTTTATTATCTGGAAAGGTCTTATTTTCGGGAAAACAGGGTAATCAAATAGAAAAGCTACCTAGAACTTAGGGGAAAAAATCCTCAAGTGAGAACAATTAATTAGTGGAACAGCTTGCCTCCAAAAGTTGTGGCTGCTCCATCACTGGGCGGGAGTGGGGGGTTTAGAAGAAACTGGACAGTGGTTTATCCTGAATGGTATAGGGTTTCCTGCCTTAGCAGAGGGTTTGACTAGAATAATGACACCCAACTTTTTGAGTACCAGGGACCGGTTCTGGAGAGAAAGGTTTTTCCACGGACCAATGTTTGTGTGTATGTTGTTTCACATGCTGCCTGCATCCCAGAAACGGGGTTTTGCATGGCCCAGTTACTGGCATTCTGCAGACCAATGCTTGTCCATGGACCATGGGTTGGGGACGCCAGGACTAGAAGACCTCCAATGTCCCTTCCAAGTCTCTTATTCTGTTATTCTGCTAATATTTATTTGGATATATTAGAGTCAGGCGCTCCAGAACTAATATACCTTTCTCACACTCTTCTTTGAACGTTCCTTTTATACATTTATGGTGAGCTGACTAATTGGGTCAGCTGAACAAGAGAGAGCGACCACCTGCTATCAGGGGAATACTGGCATTGGCATTTTTTCAGCAGATAAATTTAACTTCCGATAAATTTTCAGACCTTGGGATTTTTATTTATATTTTAAGATCCATTCTGCCCCATTTGCTGTGGGCTAATGCAGTTTTATGTACTAGAGGAAAAACGTAGATATGTAATAGGCCTCTTTAAATCAAGTCAGGCCCTGAGTCCACTTAATTTAAGACTGTCTTCCACCTTGACAGCTGCTTTTCAAGATTTCAAATCACAGTCTCTCTCTGCACTTTATTTGGAAATGGGAAAAATGCAATATGGGAGATTCTGCATGCATCGCACGTTCCCTGCCACTGAGCTTCAGCCCTTCTCTTGGAAGTTGTGAATGCTCCAACACTGGAAGTTTTTAAGAGAGATCGGACAACCATTTGTCTGGAATGGTATATAGGATTTCCTGCCTGAGCAGAGGGTTGGACTAGAAGACCTCCAAGGTCCCCTCCACCTCTGTTATTCTCTTATTTTTGGTGAAAGGATTTATTAAAGGATCTACCCAACATGCAAGAAGATGCTATACCTTTGCAGATTAGAACCCAGAAGGTAACCTGACTAGGAAGCTCTTATGGAAGGTGCCATAGAAAGAATGTTGTCTTCAATTTACAAACATAGGGACAGTTTGAAGTTACCACAGCACTGAAAAAAGTAACCTATGACCAGTTTTCACATATAATGATTACAGCACTCCCATGGTCATGTGATCAGAATTTAGGTTCTAGTCAACTGGCAGATATTTATGATAGTTGCACCGTCCAACGGTCATATGATCACCATTTGTAACCTTCGCAGTCTGTCCGACAAGCTAAGTCAATAGAAGAAACTGCATGATTCACTTAACAACTACACTGATTCTCTTTACAACTGTGGCAAAAAAGGTGGTAACATGGAGCAAAACTCACTTAACAACTACCCTACAAGAAATTTTGGGACCAATTGTGATCCTAAATCAGGACTAAAAGTCAAATGTGTAGTGAAGATCCAGAGAAAATTTTGTACTTTTTGAACCTCTGCATGTTGAGAACTGTGCTTGACAAGGTAGCATGGAGAGCATTTGCCTATAAAGTCACCAAGAATCAGATACAACAATAAATCCATGGTGAAATTATTATTTTTTTACTACCAGTTCTGTGGGTGTGGCTTGGTGGGTATGGCAGGAGGAAGGGTACTGCAAAATCTCCATTCCTTCCCCACTCTGGGGCCAGCCAGCGGTGGCATTTGCCAGTTCTCCGAACTACTCAAAATTTCCAGTACCGGTTCTCCAGAACCTGTCAGAACCTGCTGAATTTCACCCCTACAACAAACGTTCAGCGCATAACACGGTTACAAAACATCCTCCTCCTTGATGATTTATAAGGCTGCCCAAATTGAGAGGCATGGTGGCCTAGGGGTGGCGCTCTCACCTCAGGAGATTGTGAGTTTGATCCTAGGTAGTGGCAGATATTTTTCTCTCTGGGCGCGAGGAGAAAATATCTGCTGTCAACTCTGCATGGGTGTCAGGAAGGGCATCCGTCCAGTAAACGCTCAGCTCCACTCAGTCACCCCAACTCCACCCCAATGCAAGGGACTACGGGGTCATTAAAAGAAAATAAAAAGGCTGCCCAACTGAAACAATGCAACTCTGGCTCGATACAGTATAGAATAAAAAAAAACTCACAATGAACTAAAAAGAAAAATAGCACACACCATAACATCCAACATATACAATATATAAATACAAAATATAAAATATATCCTGTTATCTCTAGCCTCTGGGAATGGGTTCTACCTTCCCAATTTTTTTTCTTGCTTATATTTGTGACTTTCAAAATTATAAACTATAGCAACCCACTGCAGTACGCTTATATTTTTAAGAAGTCTCCATGGACTCAATTTCGTGAAAAGAAGCAGTTATGGAACTAAAAAGAATTCTAGAAACTGTTTTCTTTGTATCAGGCCAATTTTGCATTTATTTTTATATTCCCTTTTTCTTAATAATACAACTATTTTTTAAAAAAAATCAAACAAGACAAATCACTGTCAGCTATCAAAAGATGAGTTCCTTGCTATCGTGCATGCTATCTTGACGGTGCTTTGGCATTACATTGATGTCTCATGCTGCCCAATGCGGTGACTGAGTAATAAGTTATCATATTTGTTTTAACTGTTAGTAGCCATGTGAATAGATGTCCCAAAAGTGTTTTTCCAAAAGGCAAATGGACTCTCTCGGGGTTTTTTCTTTGAAAATGTTTTACTTCTCTTCCAAAAAGCTTTATCACTTCTACCCGATTAGTGGGGAAGGTCTTATATCCTTTACAGTCCTATAGTTCAGCTTTCTCCAACCTTTGCAGTTTGGTGGCCCGGTGGGGAGGAAGAAGGGAACTGGGCTGTGAACGGCAGGCTGGTGCACACATGCCAGTGGTGGGTTGCAGGTGGTACACCTGGTACGGACGTACCGGTGTCTGCTGGGAGCACTGGGTACCTTTCTGGTATGATGCTCTGGAGGGCCCACCCACTAGTGCTCCAGAGGGCCCACCCACCTGCCTGCCGTCCTTACCTGTATTTGAGCTCTTCTGTGCTTCCGCGCACATGCACGGAGCATACAGCAGCTGAGTGACACTCCACTGAGCAGCTGGAGTGTCACAGAGGTGTCACAGGAGGTAAGGACGCATGCGGACACTGGGCCCCATTGCACCATACCGGTTGCAAATGGATCCAGAACCCACCATTGGCACATGAACACATGCAGCTCAACTTATGCAAGTCAGCTTGTTCATTGCTCAATTTGCACAAGCCGAATTATTCGCGTATGAGCATGCATAAGCCTGCCGCTTTTACAACCCAAGCTCCATGTGCGCCAGCCCACTGCTTATGCCACCCAGTTATGAATAGGCCACGGACTGGTAGTGGGTGATGGGTGGATTGGGGACCTCTGCTCTAGTCGTTAGCACTCTGAGGGTGGATGGTTAGTTCTCTAAGGAGTCCTTGAGGCCATTGAGGTTTTATATCTATACCCTCAGATTTACCTGAGTAAGAGTCCCGGGAAAGGTTCCATAACTGTTTGACCTTCAGGGCTAACGATCCGGATAACTTCAAAGAATAGCCAGGTAGTCCTCAACTTACAATTGAGCCCAAAGTTTCCGTTGCTAAGTGAGACATTTGTTAAGTGAATTTTGCCCCATTTTACGATCTTTTTTTGCCACAGCTGCTAAGTGAACCACTGTAATGGTTAAGATAATAGCACAGTTAAGTGAATCTGGCTTCCCCACTGATTTTGCTTGTCAGGAGGTCGCAAAAGGGGACCATGTGATTGTAACCATCATAAACAGGAGTCAGTTGCCAAGCATCTGACTTTTGATCATGTGACCAAGAGGGGATCCTGCAATGGTTGTAAGTGTGAAAAACGATTGTAAGTCTCTTCTTTAACTTTTAACTTTGATCAGTCACTAAAGTAACTGTTGTAAGTGGAGGATTACCTGTTAATCCTTCCATTCCTTACCAAGAACTGAAGAACTTCTTGGATGAGAAACAAAACATCTTCAAAGAAATAAACCAAAGAAAGTCCAAAGGTACTTTTTTTTTTTTTAAGTATCTTTTGGACAATCATGACCTGCATGACCGACAATCTCCGTAGACATGTACTCTTCACAGTGATCTGTGTTCAACTTACCTTTTCAGGTCTTTCAGTGGCAACGTTGACTAATCAAATTCATCCTTATTTCCCCCTCATTGTCCTTTTTTAGCTTCAGCTTTTCCAAACTTTATGAACTTCTCAAGGAACGTAAGTCTCCACGTGACATGTCCAAAATATGATACTTGGAACAGACCATTAATCCTTAGTTGTGACAGAGAAAATCTCTTCATGTGGATGCTAAGAGGACAGATAATCCTCCACTTACAACCGGTTGTAGGTCATGGAGCTCCTGGTGTACAGGAGCTCCGTGACCTACAACCAGTCATTTAGCAACCGTTCAAAGTTGCGAGGGAGTACAGTTAGTCCTCGACTTACGATCACAATTAAGCCCAATATTTTTGTTGCTAAGTAAGGCAGTTGTTAAAAGAATTTTGCCACATTTTACAACCTTTCTCGCCACAGTTGTTAAACGAATCACTGCAGTTGTTAAGTTGGTAACATGGTTGTTAAGTGAATGTGGCTTCCTCATTGGCTTTGCTCATCTATTAAGTTCACATGAGTCAGTTTTGCAAGCAGCTGAATTTTAGCCATATGACCTTGAGGATGCTGTGATGGTCGTAAGTGTGAAGCAGGATCACGTCATCTTTTTCGGTGCCATTGTAACTGACGGTCACTAAATGAAGTGTTGTAAGTTGAGGCTTATCTGTAGACACTGACTTGGTAGCAGATAATCCTTTCAGTAAAAATTCTGAGTTGATTTCCTCTATGATCCTTCTGTTTTCATAGCTATGTGTGATATTTTTAGGTTTCTCCAAAGTTCACACATGTCTTACTTAAGTGCACCTTGCTATATCTGAAACAATAATACTGTTATTAATATCAGGTTGGTCGCTCTGTGATCTAAAAGCTCTCGACCTAATTTCATTCAGCTTCAGCGAAACTGAAAACATTTTAGCCTTTAACATTTTATACACTAAGATTTCTGCAGGCTTTTTCAGGATGATTATACTAATGCCTGTGGTCTGCAAAGCCCTAGAAGGCAAAAGCCTCAAAACAGATTATCAGAAAAAAGTACAGAAAGAGAAGGAATGATCACAGATATTGCTGATTTGATGGTACATATTTGAATAAATGGTCTGAGTGTAGACTGTATGTGAGCTTCAGAATAACAGAATAACACAGTTGGCATTTCAGTTGACTAGCCATATCCAATTGCTGCAATCATTTTTCATATGTTTTACAAAGCCTCCAGCCCCCTAATCATCTTTGCTGCTCTTTTCTGTACTCTTTCAACATATTTTTTTTTAATAATTTAGTGACCAAAACTCGATTCAGTATTCTAAGTGTGGTCTTATCAAGGTTTTATAAAGTGGTATTAACACTTCACGTCATCTTGATTCTTTCCTTCTGTTAAAGCAGCCTAGAATTGCATTGGCTTTTTTGGCAGCTGCAGCACACGGCTGGTTCAGTGATTGACTCCAATATCCCTCTCACAGTTACTGCTATTGAGTCAGGTTTCACCTAATCTGTGCCCATACATTTGGTTTTTCTTGCCTCAGTGTAAAACCTTACTTTTCTCTATATTGAATTTTGTTTTATTAGACAGGGCCCAGTATTCAAATCTGTCAAGATCCTTCTGGATCTTGAGCCTATCTTCCTGGATGTTGGCTATTCATGCCAGTGTAGTGTCATCTGCAAATTTGATGAGTTCCTTTTCTATTCCCTCATCCAAATCATTGATGTTGAAGAGCACTGGGCCAAATACAGAACCTTGGGGAACCCCACTGCTTACTTCCCTCTGTATAGAGGGGGTTCCATTAAAGACTACAGGTTATGAGTGGCTTGTCAGCCAGTTGCAAGTCC
Source organism: Thamnophis elegans (assembly GCF_009769535.1). NCBI lineage: Eukaryota > Metazoa > Chordata > Lepidosauria > Squamata > Natricidae > Thamnophis > Thamnophis elegans. The sequence goes on from NC_045558.1 coordinate 8,029,711, forward strand.
ATCTGGTGGTGATGCTGTCTAGCCCACATTTTTTTAGCTTGCTAAGAAGTAGGATACCCCATTTCTTAACCTGAAAAAAGTCCTGCTCAGAAATAACCATTTCACAGGATTTCTGCCCTTAAAAGAAAGTAGACTATTTTTCAGAAGTTTGTGTGTATGATTTAAACTGTTTAAAATCTCAGTCACAAAATAGCACAAAATAAAATTCATCTCCTAAATCTGGCAATCTTTTCTTCACATTAATCTTTCGAATCCAGGGGGCATTTTTCACATCAGTTCATCAGCCATCGGAATCCTTAAATTTTGACTTAGAAAATAATGCTTGCATAAATGACCTCTTGATGTTCTTCCCTTTACCTTTAGGGTAGGAATTTAGGCAAACATTTTAGTTATTTTCTCTGGTGATAGTGTTGTGTGCCTTAGTAATTTTGCTATAGCCTCCCTTTCTCCTCTTCTACTTCATAAGCAGTAACTTCATTTCTCCTAATAGCAGAGTTGATCATATAATCCTGTTTTGTTTAATTATCATTCTGTAATTGCAATAGCAACAGTACTTAGACTTATATACTGCTTCACAGTGCTTTACCACCTCTCTAAGTGGTTTACAGAGTCAGTCTATTGCCCCCAACAATCTGGGTCCTCCTTTTACCCACCTCAGGAGGATGGAAGGCCGAGTCAACCTGGAGCTGGTCAGGATCAAACTTCTGGCTATGGGCAGAGTTAGCCTGCACTCTAACCACTGCATCACCACAGATTACTTCAGTGTTTCTATTTTTCCCCCAGTACAGGTAATCCTTGACTTATGCCAGCAATTGAGCCTAAAATGTATGTTGTTAAATGAGACATTTTAAGTGAATGTTGCCCCATTTTATTAACTTTCTTGCCTCAGTTGCTAAGTGAATCACTGCAGGCCTTAGGTTATTAGCACAATTGCTAAGTGAATCAGGTTTTCCCATTGACTTTGCTTGTCAGAAGGTCACAAAAGGGGATCACATGATCTCGGGACACTGCAACCATCATAAATCCTAGTCAGTTGCCAAGCATGATCACATGATTGTGGAGATGCTACAAAGATCGTAAGTAAAAGACAGTCAAAAGTCACCTTTTTTTAGTACCATTGTAACTTTGAACAGTCACTAAATAAGCTGTTGTAAATTGAGGATTACCTGTAAAGGTTATCTGTCTTGCCTACTTTTCTTGGAAACAAGCTTCTAGAAGAAATGAAGAATTAATCAGGATATAGCTGAAAAATATATTGATTAAATACCAATACCTGCTTGCTTGTAATCTTGGTAAAATTTTTACGCTTTCTAGATGACACTTTGTTCATATCTTCTGTAGCAGAACATTGATCTTTGTTGACTTTGAAACGCCTTGCTCACATGAAACCGGATCTTGCTCCATTCTTCAAAGATCTTCTTTAATTTTTCCAATACTTTGTGTCATTTTGTCAGTCCCAGTATTAATTGATGTCAAGAACAGGCTTGTATTTCCCCCCCCCCCTTCTGCTTAGAATCTTTGATTCCTTCTGGTATCCATTTTAGACACTAATAGATAACAAAGATTTTGATATCTTTGTTGTGCCTTACAATAGCCAAGTAACCAAAATAAGTCGGTCTCCCGTGAGATGCTATTTATTTTTTGCAGTCAATTGCAAAAATCTTATAGTAAAGTCAATATTTCAAATTTACCTGGACCCTTAATCCATTTACAACTTACTTACATCAAAATCTAGTTTAGCTTCCTTTCCTGATTATTTCAAGTTCTTTAATATCTGAAACTTATAATTAATTTTTTCCTTCATTCAGAGTTGAAGACAAACTTACCTGATGACCTTTCAAACATATTGTTCTGAAGATCTATAATAGCTTTAAATTGCTTATTAACTATAATAAGCAATTTCTGGGTGATTGGGGAGTGCAGCTTGCAGATGTATTAACCTTTAAAAGCTCTAGCATAGTTATAGGTAAATTAGAGGACCCTGATGTGTCCTAGCATTCAAACCAGTGGTGGGTTTCAATTTATTTTACTACCGGTTTGCTCGCGGACAATGCTTCTACTGGTTCTGCCGCCGCTGCCACTACCGGTTCCCCTGACCCAGGCCGAATTGGCAGAAACCCACCTCTTGATTCAAACCCATGGAAAACTGCTGTCCTGCAGTCTCCCTGTCCTGCGACATCATATGAGCCATTTAATGGGCTCCATCCCGCTCCACGTTTCCCAGGCCTGCTGTTAGAACCAGGTCATCTTCAGCATCTTTTGGAGGAGTGTTAGAGTGGAGGCCATTCTAATCTCTAGTCTCGGGAAATTGATGTTCCAGAGAGAGGGGCCACCATGGAAGAGACCCTTTTTGGCTTTTGCTTTGTCAGTTCTACTTTCACAGAGGCATCTGAATATTTTTATCAGAATAACAGAGTTGGAAGGGACCTTAGAGGTCTTCTAGTCCAGCTCTCTGCTTGAGCAGGAGACCCTATACCATGTCAGACAAATCGTTGTCCAATCTATTTTTTAAAAAAACCCAGTGATAGAGCAACCACAACTTCTGAAGGCCATTTCACTGACATTTCTCCTTAGTTCTAGGTTATTCTCTCCTTGATGGGGTTCCATCCATGGCTTCCAGTCCTTCCTTTGGGTGCTTTGGAGAATAGCTTGACCCCCTCTCCTTTGTGGCAGCCTCTCATTTTAATTTTACTTATGATTTTGGAATAAGAATAATTTGCATACAATTCTATTGTAGAGATAGTCCTCGGCTTAGGACTGTAATGGAACCAGGTTATTATGGTCATAAATCATGACAGTCATAACACGGGTCAGTCATATGATTGACCTGATTTTATTACCCTTTTTTTGTGGCAGTCATTTGGCAAATACTGTGTTCACTGAGTGAATCAATGAAAATTGGAAGTAAATGCCAGTTTTGGCAACATTCAGTCATGTGACTCTGAAGGGGGCCTGATCATCGTAACTCTGAATCTGGGTCATAAATAGCCCCCCCCCCCACCTTACAGGTTGTCATTGACTTACAACAGTTCACTTAATGACCATTCAAAGTTACAACAGCACTAAAAAAAGTCAATTATGACTGTTTTTCACATGCATGACTCTTGCAGCACACACAAACACACACAAAAACACACACACACACACACACACACTGTGGTCACACGATCAAAGTTCAACTTGGCAACTGTCTCATATTTATGATGGTTACCTTGTCCTGGGTTCATGTGATGCCCTTTTGGGACCTTCCAACAAGCAAAGTCAATGCGGAAGACAGATTCACTTAACAGCTGTGTTACTAACTGTGTTACTAATTTAACAACTGCAATAAATTGAGGAGCTCCTGTACACCATGCAGAATCCCTCTGTAAAAGAGAGGCAGTTCCAAAATGTAATAAATCAAGTAAATAAAAACTCTGCACCAGGCTTCTGCACGTACATGTACATGTTCATATGAAAACTTTCTTTTCCTGGCAGGATTAAAATTAATCTTAACGGTGATCCTTAAAAGAGTGGAACTGCCAAACAGTTTCAATGCATAACACCTCCATGGCTCTGACAGGGGAATCACGGATCAGAGCCTTCTTAATTATAACCCCCCAAAATCAGAAAAAAAGCCTTAATTGATAGGTAAGCATATCCTGTTTCATCTCAGACAGTGTGTAGAAGCACCAAGTGCTCCCAGCAAACGTAAGAAAGCGAGCTCTGGCGTTTTAGAAACAATGGGAGCCATTACATAGCAATCTCCAATTGCTTCATATTGCACTGTGCAGATAGCCCAATTACCATGAGGGAAGTAAAGTGCACACTGATTAAAACATTGTTGATGAGCAATTTTAGCTAAAGGTTGTAGCTTGGACATGCACACTGAAAACTTAGGAAATACTTCTCTGCCTTTTGAATTCATAATGGAAGAAATTAGCATTGCCAAAGCTGGCCTCTGCCAAGTTCTCCCACTTAAGCTTAATTTCTTTTTTTTCCCCTTTTTTTTTGAACGAGAACACTTAGAGGAATTATGTGACGTATGTTTTATGGTTCAGCAATAGAAATTATGTGGGGCAGAAAAAGGTTTGCATAAATGCAGAGATTAGAAATGCACTGTTTATCTCTAACCATTTAGCTATTTTAAAAGATTTAGGGGATGATTGGTTTGGGCAAACACCCCACTTCTAATTGAAGACAGTTGACATTCGTATTTTCATTTTCTTCTCGCTACGTTTTAAATTGCTGTTTACACTTTATACATGGTCCTCAATTTACGACCACAATTGGGCTCAGAATGTTTGTCACCAAGCTAGGCAGTCATTCGTGAGTCACATCCCATTTTTACAAACTTTTTGCAATGGACATTAAAGGAGTCACAGTTAAGGGAATCCAGCTTCCCCCATAGACTCTTGGTCAGAAACTGCATACGAAGGTCAAAAATGGCCATCACATAACTGCCAGATCCTGCAACCATTATAAACAATGATGGTTGTCAAGCCCCACAAATTTTGATTATGTGACCATTGCGACAGTTGTAAGCATGAGGACTGATTGTAAGTGTCTTTTTTTCAGCATTCTTGTAATTTTAAACAGTCGCTAAACAAACTGTTGTAAGTCGAGGACTATGCATATGTGTATTTATTCAAGAGAACCTAGCCAGGGATCCCATGATAGGTTCTATGGAGCCACATAGCAAATCAAATTTGGAGAATGACAATTTCGTAGAAGTCACCGCCTGTTGTTGATGTTATGGCAGTGAGCATAACTTGCCTCAATCACCAAAGCAGCTCTAGATAATTTAGAATATGTTAAAGATTTTAAAGCAAGGCATGAAAAAATAACAAACCAATAACAAAGCAGTATTAAACTCTCATATTGGGGCTAAAACATGCTGTGAGTATTGTGGTTATAACAGCTCAAGATCAGAAATCCCCTGTTCCTTCTGAAAAATATGTTTTTAGGACTTTTTAACACAATTACAGAATTGGTATCAGGTAGCTTTCTTAAATGGGGGTGCTTTTCAAAAGAGGGAAGGGGTACATCTCTGAGATCCTGTAATAACCATAAGTGGACTTAAGAATATCCTCCCAGTCCTACTAGATCTAACATAGGTAGTTCTCAACTTACAACCATTCATTTGGTGACCTTTCAAAGTTACAACACTGGAAAAAAAGTGACTTACGACCGTTTTGCACATTTATGAGCATGGCAGCATCCCCACGATCACGTAATCAAAATTTAGCCGCTTGCCAACTGGCTCATGTATTTATGACTGTTGCATTGAACCAGGGTCACGTGATCACCTTTTCTGACCTTCTGACAATCAAAGTCAATGGGGAAGCCAGGTTCATTTAAAGAACTGGGTTACTCACTTAACATCTTCACTTAATAACTGTGGCATGAAAGGTTATAAAATGGGGCAAATCTCGCTTAATAACTGTCTTGCTTAGCAACAAAACCTTTGGGATCAATTGTGATCATAAGTCAAGAACCACCTACAGAATGGACAAACCTAACTGAAGAAAAGCTGTCTGGTTTTTTCCCCTGTTTTACTTGCTATGTGTTAAATTCAGGATTTTCTGAAGTGCAGCATGCAAGATTAATTAGGAACATCAGCAGCTGTTTTATTCTGTTAGACCCCTGAAATTGTGACAAGGATAGTGGTGGACATGAATCTTTTCCAGCCCCACCTGCAGATTTAACCCAGCTCTTCTTGCATGCTGTGTTCTTCAGCTGAACAATGGGCCTTTCATTTGAAAACCTTTGTTCAAACTAAAACAATTCTTGATTTATGTGAATGCAGCTTCAGATATTAACAGAACCCTTATCTGCTTGCATGCACAAATTCCTTCAGTGAGGGTTATTGAGCTACTTTTTCGCAAGGAATATTAGAGGTGAAGTTTGAAAGCTTTTGGGTATCTATTCATTCCATTAATTAGAATAATGTGGCCACTATGTGCCCCAAGTAATTAAACATTATGGTTCTTGACTGTGAATTTCAGATGGAATGGACAACCCAAGAAGTATTTATTTTGCAAATTTGTATATCCAAACAAAATAGGTGGATTAAAAGCAGGTTAACCATTTTTTTTTTAAAAAAAAAACAAGTATAAATAACAAAAAAAAACCTCAGAAAGTATAATAAAAACATACGTAGAAGGTAAAATATAAATGCATCTTCAATTGCTGGCAAAAAGTTATTTTCTGTTTTTATTTTTTTTCTTATTTATTCACTATTCTTTGAAATGCAAGTAGTCCTTGACTTACAATTGCAATTGAGCTCAACATTACCATTGCTAAGCAGTCATTAAGTGAGTTTTGCCCCATTTTAAGACCTTTCTTGTCACATTTGTTAAGTGAATCACCGCAGTTGTTAAATTAGTAACACAGTTGTCACGTGACTCTGGCTTCCCCATTGACTTTGCTTGTCAGAAGGGGATCACATGACCCCAGGACTCTGCAACAGTCATCAATATGAGACAGTTGCCAAGCATCTGAAGTTTGATTAAGTCACCAGAGAGATTCTGCAATGGTCATAAGTGTGAAAAATGGTCATAAGTCATTTTTTCAGTGCTGTTGTAACTATGGACAGTCATTAAATGAGCTGCTGGAAGTCAGGGACTACCTGTACTGGCAACTTATCAAACAAAATCAAGTACAGGTCATCAATCTATTTGCATCATTTGGTTTAGGCAGTACTTGAGGAATCTTAGCCTAACCTTGAGAAACAGTGGGTTTTTGTGTTAATAGCAAAGCAATGAGGAAATTAAATGGTGCTTCAATAGTGACAGATCATTTCATATTTGCTAGCAAGATATGCAAAGGAGCTCTCCACTGCTTCCCAACACTATAATAATAATAATAATAATAAACTTGGTTATGGTTAAAAACAGGTACATTAAAGAAAGAAACAGAGTCACTAATCCTGGTTGCGCAAGAACAAGCTATCCGCACAAATGCCATTAAGGCCAAAATCGAAAAATCCTCTGATGATGCCAAATGCAGACTTTGCAAAGAAGCTGACGAAACTATTGATCACATACTCAGCTGCTGTAAAAAAATCGCGCAGACTGATTATAAATTGCGGCACAATTCAGTAGCACAAATGATCCATTGGAATTTGTGCAAAAATTATAATATTAAAACAGCAACAAACTGGTGGGAACATCAGCCTGAAAGAGTCACAGAAATTCAGATGGTCAAGATCTTGTGGGATTTCCGTATACAAACCGACAAAATACTGGCGCATAATACACCAGACATCACACTGGTTGAGAAAAATAGGGTCACAATCATAGACATCGCAATACCAGGTGATAGCAGGGTCGCCGAGAAGGAACATGAAAAAATCGCAAGATACCAGGACTTAAAAATCGAAATTCAACGACTATGGCACAAACCAGCAGTGGTAATTCCAGTGGTAATTGGCACACTGGGTGCTATTCCAAAAGCACTGGAATTACATTTAAAACAGTTAAAAATTGACAAAATCACCATCAGTCAAATGCAAAAAGCCGCACTGCTTGGATCTGCACGCATATTGCGAAAATACGTTACGACGTCCTAGGCCCCTGGGTGGGGCCCGACTAGTAACCAATGCCAAATCCGGCGAAACAACTGGCCGCTGTGATACAATTGTATAATAATAATAATAATAAAATGATATTAATGATAAAATGATATTAGAAAATTGTAAGAACAGAAAAACGAACTTGAATATGGTCTGGATTGATTACAAAAAGGCATTTGACTCACTGCCACATAGTTGGATCATAAAATGCTTAGAAACAACTGGCATTAGCAAAAATATTACATCCTTTACTGAAAAGGCAATGAAACAATGGAGAACTGAGTTGGCAGTAGGGAATGAGAGCTACGGAATGGTTAATATCAAGCGAGGAATTTTCCAGGGTGATTCACTTTCACCTCTTCTCTTCATCATCGCAATGATCCCACTATCAGTAATCTTAAAAAAAATGAAATTAGGCTACCAAACAGCCAAAAAAGCTGAAAAAATTTCGCATTTACTATATATGGATGATTTGAAACTCTATGGAAAGTCAGAAATAGAAATCCAATCATTGACAAATACAGTCCGAGTATTCAGCACCGATATTTCAATGCAGTTTGGCATGGAAAAATGCGCCACTGTATCCATAAAAAGGGGCAAAATCACTGCATCTGAGGGAATTGAAATGCCCAATGGCCAACTAATTAAATGCAAAGAAAATGAAGCCTACAAATACTTAGGCATTCTGCAGTTGGATAACATCAAGCATGGAGAAGTAAAAACTATTGTCAGACGAGAGTACACCAACAGAGTTAGGAAAATTTTGAAATCTAAATTGAATGGTGGAAATACAATCAAGGCCATAAATACCTGGGCAATACCAGTTATAAGATACACAGCTGGTATAGTTAACTGGACACAAGCTGATTTGGACCTTTTGGACCGAAAAACCAGGAAACTAATGACAATGCACTACAGTTTACATCCACGTGGTGATACTGATAGACTATATCTGCCCCGAAAATCAGGTGGCAGAGGATTATTACAAGTGAAGCAAGCAGTTGAAGAAGAAAAACATGCACTGGCTGATTATTTAAAAGAAAGTCAAGAACATCTATTAATCGAAGTAAAGAACAAAAATCTACTGAAGGCCCAACAGACAAAACAAGAATACAGAAAAGATGTGATAAAATCAAGAATGGAGAGTTGGCAGAACAAAGCACTGCATGGTCAATTTCTGGAAAAAATAAAAGATAAAGTGGACAGGGAACAAACTTGGTTATGGTTAAAAACAGGTACATTAAAGAAAGAAACAGAGTCACTAATCCTGGCTGCGCAAGAACAAGCTATCCGCACAAATGCCATTAAGGCCAAAATCGAAAAATCCTCTGATGATGCCAAATGCAGACTTTGCAAAGAAGCTGACGAAACTGTTGATCACATACTCAGCTGCTGTAAAAAAATCGCGCAGACTGATTATAAATTGCGGCACAATTCAGTAGCACAAATGATCCATTGGAATTTGTGCAAAAATTATAATATTAAAACAGCAACAAACTGGTGGGAACATCAGCCTGAAAGAGTCACAGAAAATCAGATGGTCAAGATCTTGTGGGATTTCCGTATACAAACCGACAAAATACTGGCGCATAATACACCAGACATCACACTGGTTGAGAAAAATAGAGTCACAATCATAGACATCGCAATACCAGGTGATAGCAGGGTCGCCGAGAAGGAACATGAAAAAATCGCAAGATACCAGGACTTAAAAATCGAAATTCAACGACTATGGCACAAACCAGCAGTGGTAATTCCAGTGGTAATTGGCACACTGGGTGCTATTCCAAAAGCACTGGAATTACATTTAAAACAGTTAAAAATTGACAAAATCACCATCAGTCAAATGCAAAAAGCCGCACTGCTTGGATCTGCACGCATATTACGAAAATACGTTACGACGTCCTAGGCCCCTGGGTGGGGCCCGACTAGTAACCAATGCCAAATCCGGCGAAACAACTGGCCGCTGTGATACAATTGTACAATAATAATAATAATAATTGGAACCATGAAAGAAAGCTTTGTCAACTAGGTCATTTTACTTATTTAATACTTTCTACCCAAAATCCAACAACATCAGTGCTGGTTTCATTTCAATCCCAAGTGAAGTCCCGTTTCTCCAAAAAGGTGTTTGTGATGTTAGAAGAAATTCTAAATAACAGAGTTCTTGAGGGTCTTCCGTCTAGTCCAACCCCCTGCTCAAGCAGGAAACCCTAGATCATTTCAGACAAATGATTGTCCAAGCTCTTCTTAAAAACCTCACTGATGGAGCACCCACAACTTCTGGAGGCAAGTACTTCCACTGATTAATTGTTCTAACTGTCAGGAAAGTTCTCCTCAGTTCTAAGTTGCTTCTCTCCTTGATTAGTTTCCACCCATCGCTTCTTGTCCTACCCTCAGGTGCCTTGGAGAATAGCTTGACTCCCTCTCCTTTGTAGCAGCCCCTGAGATATTGGAACACTGCTATCATGTCTAACCTAATCCTTCTTTTCATTAAATTAGACGTACCCAGTTCCTGCAACCGTTCTTCATATGTTTAAGCCTCCGGTCCCCTAATCATCTTTGTTGCTCTTCTCTGCACTCTTTCTAGAGTCCCAGCATCTTTTTAATATCATGGCAACCTGTTAATGCGGCATAAAACTGTTGGCTTTTTTGGCAGCCACAACACAATGTCAAATGTGGTATTCTGCTGGTTCTGACCAGTTCACCCGAACTATAGCAATAGCAATAGCAGTTAGGCTTATATACCGCTTCATAGGGCTTTCAGCCCTCTCTAAGCGGTTTACAGAGTCAGCATATTGCCCCCAACAATCCGGGTCCTCATTTTACCCACCTCGGAAGGATGGAAGGCTGAGTCAACCTTGAGCCGGTGAGATTTGAACCGCCGAACTGCAGATAACAGTCAGCTGAAGTAGCCTGCAGTACTGCACTCTAACCACTACGCCACCTCGGCTCATCCAACTGGCAGCAGAAATCGTGAGTGTCTCCACCCACACACCCTGGCTCTACAGCATCCCATTTAGGCTCCCTTTTTAAGGCAAAGAGCATGCACAGAAGTTGGAGCACATGACACGGTGCATGCGAGGGAAGTGAATGCATGTGTGAGCTCACTCACGTTTGCAAACCAGTATGGAAGGTAAGTTAATACTACCCCTGACACTGCCAGCTCATCTTTAAGGATTGTCCACTAGGACACCTAGATCCTTCTTGCAGTTACTGTTGTTGAGCCAGGTACCACCTGTTCTATACCCTGGTTCATAGGAGCCAGGTTTTGCAAAAAGGGCAATACTGTTGCCTGAAGGGGAGAGGAGGTTTATTCAACAGTAGAAGATGGCCATGAATTAAAAGAAAAAGTTGGTTACATATGCAGAGAGTTTGTTTTAGGAAACTCATGAACCAAGCCCCACTTCTTGGGAAGTGTGCTAGCTATGGCAGAGGAAATGCAATTTTCTCCCTTGCAGGTTTTTGCAATATTTACCTTTTTGTAAGTCAAACAGATGACCTTGGTTGATGGTTTTAGATTAGGGGAAGCCTATTGTGAGTGTGAGGGATTTTCATATCTTTTATTTATTTAATCAATTTTTATAGCCGCCTGTCTCAATCAATAACTCTGGACAGCTGTATCTTCAGGGGATTTTCGTTAGTTTTAATTAAGTTGCCAATATTGGCCAATTCTCTGTAGCAAGAGGCACTTAGTCAGTTTCAGCCCAGTTATCAGAATTAGCAGGAAGGCTTAAGGGGTCCTTTGCTTTATTGTCTGGAGTTCACTGGCAGGTCAAAGATAGATCAGGTGGGTGACTGGTGTGGATGTTAAAGGCCAACAGGGAGTCTTTTTCTTCCCACAATGATGATAGCAGCTTTTTTTATTTTTGCACACATTTTTTTTAAAAATGGATTTATCCTTGATAGAGGATGAGCTAAAGTATTTTAGTAAGGAATAAAATGTATTATCTACCATATAATTATATGAAAATGCGATCCATTTTCAAAAGTTATCATATGTATAAAGGGATAGGAGGAATATAAACAATGGAAAGACTTTGCCTTGTCTATAGGTATCCTTGATGTAAGACTACAAACGGGACCAAACTTTCCATTGTTAAGCAAGGTGGTTGTTAAGTGAGTCAGGCCCAATTTTACAACCTCTTTTTGCCACGGTTGTTAAGTGAATCAGTGCAGTTGAGTAAGTCATGTGGTCATTAAGCAAATCTGTCTTTGTGGGAAATCAGCTGGCTTAGGACCTGGATATCTGAGAGACCGCCTCCTGCCACATACCTCCCAACGACCAATAAGATCTCACAGGTTGGGCCTTCTCTGAGTCCTGTCGACCGGACAATGCTGGCTGGCAGCTCCTCGGGGGAGGGCCTTCTCTGTAGCTGTTCCGGCCCTGTGGAACAATCTACCCGTAGAGATCCGGACCCTTCCCACTCTCTCGGCCTTCCGAAAAGCCACTAAAACCTGGCTGTTCCGGCAGGCCTGGGGCTGTTGAACAAGGTCCAGCCCCACCCAGACGGAATGTATGGTGTGTTGTTTTTTTAAATTGTATCTCATATTACTTTTTAACTTTTATTTTTATCTTTCTGTAAGCCGCCCAGAGTCCTACGGCATTGGGCGGCATACAAATTTATTAAATTGCCAAAAAATTGCAATTGGAAGGTCATACATGGTGACCACATGATTCCCAAGATGCTACGGCCATTTTAAATACATGGTGGTTGCCAAGCAACCAAATGCTGATCACATGAATACAGGAAAACTGCACCAGTCGTAAGGGTGAGGACCAAGTATCTGAATTTTGAACATGTGACCATGGGGACGCTGTGATGGTGGGTAAAGAGGCCATAAGTCACTTTTTTTTAGTGGTGTTAAAACTTTGGATGGCCGCTAAATGAGCAGTTTTAAATCTAGGACTGTCTGTATGTCCTCCTCTCATTTTCTTTCTGTGCAATAACACCTGCATTGCCTTCTTTTCCTTCCCCAACCAGATAAAACAAGCCTACCTTGCCATCTGCTGTAGATTATAATTTAATTGTAAACTGAATTTAGCTAAATTAAGAAAGTGCTAGTGGGCATCAATCTGCACTGTGCTACTCTGCAACTCAACCTCCAGTCCTTTAATGAACGTTGGAAGAGGCAGAAATCATTGGCCAGATTTGGGGAAAAGGTAATGCAATTGGTTTGATTTGGGTCTAGCAAGCTTGTAAATTCAAACTTGTAGTTTGGAAACCTTTATTGTGGGCTTAATGGGCTATCTGATCTTACTATTATATTTTTATAACTGATTAAACAAATAATATCTTAATCATCCATATTAACCTAGGTAGTGAAATGCAGGTAATCATTGACTTATGACAATTGAGCCCAAATTTTCCATTGAGATATTTGTTGAGTGAATTTGTCCCATTTTATTACCTTTCTTGCCACAATTTTTAAGTGAATCATTGCAGTTGTTAAGTTAGTAGCCTCGGTGGCGCAATGGTTAGAGTGCAGCACTGCAGGCTACTTCTGCTGCCTGCTGGCTGCCTGCAATTTGGCAGCTCAAATCTCACCAAGCTCAAGGTTGACTCAGCCTTTCATCCTTCCAAGGTCAGTAAAATGAGAACCCAGATTTTTGGGTCAACCCAATAGGCTGACTTTGTAAACTGCTTAGAGAGGGCGGTAAAGCACTGTGAAGAGCTATGTAAGTCTAAGTGCTATTGCTATTGCTAATAACCCAGTTGTTAAGCTCATCTGGCTTCCCCATTGATTTTGCTTGTCAGAAGTTCACAAAAGGTGTTGAACATGTGACCCCAGGACACTGCAACCGTCATAAATATGGACCAGTTGACAAGTATCCGAATTTTGATCACGTGACCATGGGGGAATACTGCAACAGTTGTAAGTGTGAAAAAAAGGTCATGTCAGGTTTTTCAGTGATGTAATTTTGAAGGATCACTAAACAAATTGTCGAAAGTCAAGGACTACCTGTATATCAGGGAACTGGTCTTGATGAAGAGAACAATATTGAATTGTGAACTTTCTTATAATCCTAGAAGGACTGCATAATGGTTCCTTAAATAGCTGAATGTTAAATCTTGGCTGAAGTGTCACACGCTGGATTGTAGCTGAAATAATGAATATGTTTTGGCTCCACCATTTCAGAAATGTGATCTCATCTAACGGGATGCTATTCTTGTTTTTTTTAATAGTTCCCTGAATACAGAGTAGTCCTCGTCTTACAACAGTTCATTTATTAACTGTGAAAAATTACAAAGATACTGAAAAAAAATATGGCTTATGTAAGTTTTTTATACTTACGACCGCTGCAGCATTCCCATGGACACATAATAAAAATTCAGACGCTTGGCAATCATCTCATATTTATGACAGTTGCAGTGTCCCTGGGTGAGGTGATTCCTTTTGTGTCCTTCTCACAAAGTCAATGGAGAACCCAGATTTACTTAACAACCATGTTACTAACTTAACAATGGCAAATAAAAACTATGGCAAGAAAGATCATAAAAAGGGGCAAAATTCATTTAACAACTTTCTCACTTAGCAATGGAAATTTTGGGCTCAATTGTGGTCATAAGTCGAGGACTATCTGCACATGTTGAAGAATGTTTCTAAGCTGCAAACCATTCCCTGAGGTACTAGCTTTCTCTTTTTGTAAGGATAGTGCTGTTCAATTGCAGCTTGGGTGTTGTAGGAAAAAATAGCTCATTATGGCCTAGTTTAAGTTACTAATTTTGGAGGGAAAATCCATTGAACTCAGTAGGACTTTCTTCTGAATATTTTCGTTAATCATTTATATCAGTTTATAGGAGTGTTCATTTAAGTTCCTGTATCTTAAAGCACCGGACAAATAGCTACTCCCTTCCAACCCTATTTTCTTTATGTATCTGCCTAATTGTTTGTCTCACATCATGATTTGTATTTTTTAAATTAGGGGAAACATTGATTCAATAAATATTGTTATAATGAATACTGCCTTGGCAACACAGCACTTGGCATCAAACACTTACAGGCAGATTACATAAGCCTCCCACACTGGAGTTCTGTATTATCAATAACTGCTATTTTGCAGCAAAAATAAGTAATTGTTTAGCATTGAGAGGAAAGTAATTTTAACACACACACAAACACACAGACAACACAGAGAGAGGTGCGGGGAGGGAGAGATTTCCTTGGCTTTAGCTTTGTCCTCAACAGTCATATAGGGAATTAAATTGCATGAACTGAAGGATGTTACCAAAATTAAGAAAATAAGAATATCCAGTGCCATCCTATTTCTGAATTATGTTTCTGTAGATTGTCCCCGACTTACCACAACTGAGCCCAGAATTTATGTTGCTAAGTGAGAAGTTTGTTAAGTGAGTTTTGCTCCAACTTACGACTTTTCTTGCCAGAAGTGAATTGCTGCAGTTCTTAAGGTGGTGAGTTGTTATTAACTGGTTCTGGCTTTCCCATTTGCTTGTCAGAAGGTTGCAAAAGGGGATCACGTAACCCAAGGACACTGCAACCATCATAAATATGAACCAGTTGTCAAGCATCTGAATGTACATCACGTGACCATCAGGATGCTGCAATGGACATAAGGGTGAAAATGGTCTTAAGTCACTTTTCTCAATGGTGTTGTAGCTTTGAATTCTCACTAAACAAATTGTTGTAAATTGAGGACTACCTGTAATCTTATCTGAAAAGAATTCTTCACGTAGTATGCTAATGCAGAGGTGGAGCATGTTCTTCTTGATTTCCCTTTTTGGAGTTCCAGCGCATTATGATCATGCCCCTGAAATAACTAAGCTGGTGGTTTCCTTTACAGGGAGTCCTCGACTTACAACAGTTCATTTAGTGACCGTTCAAAGTTACAACAGCACTGAAAAAAAAGTGACTTACAATATTTTTTCATAGTTACAACCTTGGCAGCATCCCCTTGGTCATGTGATCAGAATTCAGACTTGGCAACTGACTCATATTTATGACGGTCACAATGTCCAAGAGTCATGTGATCATCTTTTGCAAACTTCTGACAGGCAAACTCGATGGGAAAGTCAGATTCACTTAACAACCATGTTACTAACCTAACAGCTGCAGTGATTCATTTAGCAACTGTGGCAACAAATGTCATAAAATGGGGCAAAACTCACTTAAAAAATTTCTCATTTAAGAACAGAAATTTGAGGGTCAATTGTAGTTGTAAGTAGAGCACTACCTGTATTTTCTGATTAAACATGGAAAAATAAGGTGCAGGCGTGCAAAGAGGCATGCATTTGTATTTAAACCAGCATGATTAAGGTTCTGCTCCATCATTTCAAATGGAGAAAGTGCTAATTTATTGATTAGTTATCTTTTCTTTCTGCAAGAGGGTGAAGCAGTTTGTGTGAGACATTCCCTGTCAAGTACTGTACTGTATAAAATATCCAGATGCTGAATTCAACTCAAGGGAGACTTCAATTGTAAATTAATTATTTCAATTTCCATGGGTCAAAGTTTTGCAATTGTCTTTTCTATTTTCCATGGCCTCCACTTTCCATGCAAGGATATTCCTCATTTTGTAGAAATTTTTAAAATTATTTTTTTTAGCAGGAGGAGGCATTCTCCCTCTCTCTCTTTTGCCTCCTCCACTCAAGATGTAACTTCAGACAGGGTCTAAAATTAACTGTCAGAAAAAACAGAAGAACAGATTCTGAGCATTTTGCTCCCAACCAAAACTTTTCAGCTTATCTTGGTGTTTCTTACTGAACTTCTTATGTGTCTTAAGGAACCTCAAGACAGGCTGCTTCATTTGACAGGTAGCTTGTAGCTGTTCAAAGCTACAACAGCACTGAAAAAAGTGACTTACGACCTTTTTTCACACTTACGACCATTGCAGCTTCCTCATGGTCAGGTGATTTACATTCAGACACTTGATGATTGGTTCATACTTATGCCTGTTGCTATGTCCTGGGGTCATGTCCCATTTGATCCCCTTTTGCAACTTTCTGACAAGCGAAGTCAACTGGAAATCCAGATTCACTTAACAACCGTGTTACTAATTTAAGAACTGCAGTGATTCACTTAACATGTGGCAAGAAAGGACATAAAATAGAGGAAAACTCACTTAACAACTGTCTTGCTTAGCAATGGAAATTTAGGGCTCAATTGTAATTGTAAGTCAAGGACTACCTGTACAATATTTCACGTAATGATCCAATTAATGAAGTGGGTTTTTTATCAGGGCAACCTGGTCTACCCAAATATGGGATGGATGGAGCAGACTGCTTCAGCTTTCGCCTTTCAACTCCAATCCAGGATCCTTCGCAGGCAGTTTTGCAACAAACCATTTTTGTGTTAGATTTTATATCTACCAACAAAGAAATAATGGGAGACTAGTATAGATCTATTTCAAGCTATTTAGCTCTCGTCAGCTAGCAATATCCTTCTGGGATTTGAGCCTGGGTTCGAATCCCAGAAGGGTATGGCTAGCTGACGAGAGCTAAATATCTTGAAATAGAGCTATACTAGTCTCCCGTTATTTCTTTGTTGGTAGATATAAAATTTGACCCAATTAATGTAAAAAATGGATGAATGGAATTATTTGGATTATGATTGTTATTTGGGTTGAACAGGAAAGAATTCCAAGCTGCCCAAGAAGTAAGGAGAAGTGCAGGGGAGGGAAAATGACACGACAGATTTCTCATACTGAATTGCATACGGTTTATTTCTTTTGTACATTGTAGTTTGTTTCCGGTGGTGACCAAAAATTTACTCTCCTGGCTATAAATTGATCCTTTGGCCTGCAGAGAATTGATTTAAAATCATGGCCTATAATTACACGGAGCACTTTCTTAACGACAGGGTACAGCTAGAAGCATGAAAAATGAAATTTATTATAAATTAAAGTATACATGGAGCGCCATGTCCTCTGCAGCAGGAAGTTGGTATTTAATTTTAAATTAATTTACTGTGAAATCAAAGCAGCTTTTCAATAGGGGTGGTTAATGGGAGCTAGACAGACTGAGAACACTTACACGGATATATATTATTTTTAATCTTTACTGTTCAGTTTGGAATCAGACCTTTTTGTTTCTTTGTTCCATTTCCTACTGAGAGGAAACTCTACCATCAAGCCAGATTTGCAAACAAAAAAAAGGGGGGGGATAACTACGGTGTGATTCAGAACAGTAGGTAGTGACTTCCCTACTTTCAAAGTACGAGCAACATATTAATCAAGCATTTCCCACAAAGCAAGAGGAATGAACTATGAAAGGATGAAGATACTATTTAATAAGTCAGTTCTGCTTCAAAATACCTCCTTATGACCAGTGGTGGGATCCTGCCGGTTTAACAACCGGTTCGGTGATCACGCCTTCGTGCGCATGCACACTTTTAAGAAAACTTACCTTCCGCATTATTGCTGGGGAGTAACACAGCTGAGGCGTGGCAATTTGCTCAGTTGAGAAGATACAGGTCAATAAGGAGCAGGGGCAGGCAGGCGGGCCCACCTGATCATCAAAGCGAACCGGTTTGCTGCCAGCTGATCATCGGAGCTACCGGTTCACCCAAACCAGTCCGAACCGGTAGAATCTCACCCCTACTTATGACCCTCTTGATGAAACTTGTAAGCCAGGGAATATCTCTTCATGTTTCTTGTGGTAAGAAAACAGTAATTTGAGATGGAATTTGTATTGGTTTTCCACCAAACCTATACAGGTAGACCTCAGCAGTGATGGAGCTGCAAGTCCCCATGAGGCAGTGGTGAAATCTAAATTTCCCACCCCCCCTGGTTTTGTGGGCATGGCTTGGCAGGGGTGGTGGTCATATGACTGGGTGGCTGTGGCCAACTTTTTTTCACTTTTTAAAGATTTTTTTTCCTGCTGCTTCGGGAGAATAGGCTGGAAAAAATGCTTTAAAAAGTGAGGGGGAAAACGCTTCTGAGGATTGCGCGGCTTACAGCTAATCCACAGAATTGTCAGAAGATTTCCCACACACACTTTTAAAAGCATTTTTTTTCCTGCCTATTTGCCCGAACCAGCAGGAACAAATGCTTTAAAAGGGGGGGGGAGCTTCCAACAATCACGCGGATGAGCTATGAGCCGCGTGATCCTCAGAAGCTTTTTTTAAACTACCTGTTCGCAGAACCAATGACAATCGTCTCTACGGTTCGGCCAAACAGGGAGGATTTCACCCCTGCTGTGAGGTTCATTAAATGAGGATTGCCTGAACCAAAAGTCATCTCGCTGTGAGAATTAAGAAGCTCCTCTGAAAAAATTAGCATAGATCTGTTTCAAGCTGTCCTGGATGCAATCAGTAAATCAGAAATTATGTAATCTATCTTCCTTAGAAAGGTAGTCCTCAAATTACAACAGTTCGTTTAGTAACCATTTGAAGTTACAACAGCACTAAATACATGACTTACAACAGTTTTTTACACTTATGACCATTGCTGCATCCCCATGGCGGGCTAGGGATAGAGGGCATTCCTCTATCCTGGTGCTTCTTGACCTCTCAGCGGCTTTCGATACCATCGACCATGGTATCCTTCTGTGACGTCTGGAGGAGGTGGGAGTGAGAGGCACTATTTTATGGTGGTTCTCCTCTTACCTCTCTGACAGGTCGCAGTCGCTGTTGGTCGGGGGGCAAAGGTCGACCCCCTAGGCCCCTCAAATGTGGGGTGCCACAGGGTTCGGTCTTGTCCCCCACCTATTTAACATATACATGAAGCCACTGGGTGAAATCATACAACAGAATGGGATAAAATACCATCAATATGCAGATGATACACAACTGTATCTATCTGCCCCATGCCAACTCAGGGTAGTGGCGGACGTGATGTGCCGATGCCTGGAAGCTGTCAGGATCTGGATGGGGATGAACAAACTTGTGCTCAATCCTGATAAGACTGAGTGGCTTTGGATATTGCCCCTGAAGGACAGCCTAGACAGTCTGTCCTTAATCCTGGGGGGGGGGGGTGTGAAAATTTACACCCCTCAGAGAGGGCCCGCAATTTGGGGGTCCTCCTGGATTCGCAGCTGACACTGGAACACCATCTGTTGGCTGTGACTAGGGGGGCCTTTGCCCAGGTTCGCCTGGTGCATCAGTTGCGGCCCTATTTGGACCGGGGGGCACTTCAAACGGTTACTCACGCCCTTGTCACCTCAAGTCTGGATTATTGCAATGCGTTCTACATGGGGCTACCTTTGAAAAGTGTTCGGAGACTACAGCTGGTCCAGAATGCAGCCGCGCAAGCGATATTGGGTGTACCGAGGTACACCCACATTACACCTGTCCTCCGCGAGCTGCACTAGCTACCAATTGGTCTCCAGACGCAATTCAAGGTGTTGGTTATTACCTTTAAAGCCCTACATGGCTTAGGGCCAGTGTATCTGCGAGACCACCTACTGCCACATACCTCCCAACGGCCGGTAAGATCCCACAGGGTGGGCCTCCTTCGGACGCCGTCAGCCAGGCAGTGTTGGCTGGCGGGCCTCCGGAGGAGAGCCTTCTCTGTGGCTGCTCCAACCCTTTGGAATCAGCTACCCCCAGAGGTCCGGACCTTACCCATTCTCATGGCCTTCAAGAAAGCTGTTAAAACCTGGCTGTTCCGGCAGGCCTGGGGCTGTTGACCTTATTGTTAAGGCCCATCCCCGGTTGAACGGATGCATGTTGTGAATTTTAAATTATCCTTTTTATTTTATTTTCTTTTTTCTTTCCCTCTTTGTAAGCCGCCCGGAGTCCTTCAGGATTGGGTGGCATATAAATTTAATAAATAATAATAAATAAAAAAATAATGGTCATGTGATCTGGAAACTGACTCATATTTCTGATGGTTGCAATGTCCCGGGGTCTCGTTTTACGACCTTCTGACAAACAAAGTCAATGGGAAGACAGAGTTCCTTAACAACCGTGTTACTGACTTAACAACTGCAGTGATTCACCTGCAATGGCCAGAAAGATCGTAAAATGGTGCAAAACTGACTTAATAACTGTCTCACCTAATGGCAGAAATTTTGGGTGCAAATGTGGTTCATAAG
Organism: Thamnophis elegans; assembly: GCF_009769535.1. Taxonomy (NCBI): domain Eukaryota; kingdom Metazoa; phylum Chordata; class Lepidosauria; order Squamata; family Natricidae; genus Thamnophis; species Thamnophis elegans. The sequence continues at coordinate 8,050,261 of NC_045558.1, forward strand.
TCGTGGATTACCTGTATTGTTTCTTTCCTTTCCGTGATTTGCTTAAAGTGTGACTTTTGGTGAATATATTGGAGGCTGATTTTTCTCTCTTTCTCTCAGTGCACTGGGTGCACAATCCACTTAAAAAAAGCAACTCTCATGCTTCAAAAGAAAATGGAGGAAATAAAAACATTTAGGGTTTTTTCTGCCAGGACAAGCAACTGAAGGAGCAGCGCTACACAAGTACAGCCATCGAAAGCCAGACCTCTGAGTTTTGTGAAGAGTTAAGTGAGTTGCAGACGGACAAACTGTCAAAATCAGAGGTGGTTCTTCCACTAGCAGACCAGCAAGAGGTAATGGTGATGCCAGGAACTTTCTGCATGCCATTAGCTAGCCCACGTTTGAAACTGCATGAAGTAAAAACTAGCCACTGGGGGTGGTTGGGTTGCATGCCACAATACGCATGGGAATGAAATAGAATAGAATGCGTAATGGAATGGAATGGAATAGAATAGAATAGAACTGTGATGGCGAACCTATGGCTCACGTGCTGGAAGTGGCACACAGAGCCACCTCTCCAGGCATGCCAGCCATCTCCTGTTGCTTTTATGGGTTCCAGAGCACACATGCGAGCTGGCCAGCTGGTTTTTCCATGCGCGGCAGCACCGGAAACTGGAAGAGCAGCTCCCTGGTGTTCATGCGTGCACAGGGAAGCTGAGCTTCCGGTTTCCAGCACATGCATGCATGCCAGCCAGCTGGGCTTCGCATGCGCATGTGTGCCAGAACCAGAAGACCAGGAAACTGGAAGCTCAGCTTCTTGGCGCATGCATGCCTGCCAGGGAACTGTTCTTCCGGTTTCCGGTGCTCCTGCTCGTGCGTGCCATGGAGCTGCTCTTCCGGTTACTGGTGCTGCCCCGCGCGTGTGCTCCCATTTCGGCACTCGATGCCAAAAAGGTTCGCCAACACTGTAATAGAATCTTCTTTATTGGCATGATTGGACACACAAGGAATTTGTCTCCGGCGTAAAAGTTCTCAGGATATATACAAGCAACAAGTGATAATCATGATCACCCTAAAATGCAATCATCATAAATTATAATACAGACCACTCAGTGACAATCATAAGATACAATAAAAGCAATGTGATAGACATAAGATGTTAAAGGAATAAGTAATAGGAAAGATGGGAAAGATAATTGTAATATAGCCTTACTACATGGTTCAATATCCTAGGGCATAAGACAGTGTTGTGGGAATTAGTTGTTTAGCAGAGTGATAACATGGGAGAAAAAAAATGTCTCTGTATCTAGTTGTTTTGGTGTGCAATGCCCTGTAACATAATCTTGAGGGGAGGAGTTGAAACAGTGTATGTCCTGGATACGAGGGGTCTGTAAATATTTTCATAGCCTTCTTTCTGGCTTGTGCAGTATAGAGGTCCTCAATGGAAGGTAGGTTGGCAGCCATTGTTTTTTTTCTGCAGTCCTAACTATGTAGCATTAATTAATCTAACATTAAAGAAAAATCAGTCAGAACTAGTCCATCTTCATAGTGAGTGGATAAAAGGATTTAAATAATAAATATGGAAAGTGTAAATGCCAGGAAGAATTTCTCTGTTAAGCCTGTGTTTGTTTAGGGTTGAGCTCTCCTGCTTCGGAATGAATGGCAGGATCAGGAAAAGAGTATCTGGTGTTAATGGAGTAGGAAGTCAAACTTTCCAGTGTGGAGCAGTGGCCGAGTGCAGCAACAGCAGCCAATGCTTTTTTCATCCCCTAACTTTAAACTGCTTCCGTCCCAGAAAAGAAATATAATCTTCACTGAGGACATAAACAAAGAGGGGATCAGAGAATGTGGCATCTTGCCATAAAATGCTGCGGAATCAGACAAAGGTTAGATGAGGCGGCCTAAGAGCTGACAAGAGTGAGAAAGGAGGGAGGGAGGGAGGGAGGGAGGGAGGGAGGGAGGGAGGGAGAGAGAGAGAGAGAGAGAGAGAGAGAGAGAGAGAGAGAGAGAGAGAGAGAGAGAGAGAGAAAGTTGCAAGAAGTTTCCTCTTTTTGAAGATTTGGTTCTATACACAGTACTCTTGCAAGGTCTCTTGGGACAAAGTCTAAACTGTGTGGGAACCCATCTCAGAGCTGTGCTAAAAGTCCACATTCAGCTGCATTCAAAAGCAATAGAATCAGAGAACACTTCCTAGGAGTCCTGTCAAACCAATAATTTTATGTATTCATTTGTTTTATTTACAAATGTATTCAATTTATATGCCGCCCTTCTTCCTACCAGGTATATCGCAATGCACCACATTAGTTAGGTGGAAAGCAAGATAATTGTATTGATACACTCCCCTCCCAAAAATCCAAAGTCTGCAATTTGATAATATAGATAATCCTCAATTTATAACCACTTGTTTAGTGACCATTTGAAGTTATAACAGCACTGAAAAAAGTGACTCATGATTGGTTTTCACATTTACAACGGTTGCAGCATCCCCATGGTCATCTGATCAAAATTCAGATACCTGGCAACTGTTTCATATTTATGACAGTTGCACATCATGGGCTCACGTGATCCGCTTTCGCGATTCTCTGACAAGCAAAGTCAATGGGGAAACCAGATTCACTTAACAATGGTGTTACCAACATGGTAAACAACTGCGGTTATTCACCTAACAACTGTGGCAAAATATGTTGTTAAGTGGGATACGACTCACTTAACAACTGTCTTACTCAACAGTGGCAATTTTGGGCTCAGTTGTGGTTGTAACTCAAGGACTACTCGTACCCTTACTATTTTGAGCTCAATTAGAGCAACTCCAAAGAGCCTGCAAGTGTTTGAATTCTCCACAAATCTTCACTTGGGAGGTTACTGAAAAAATTAAGGCATGGGGAAAGGGGAAAAAAACAGTGTAAAATAAAAGCCGATCTTACAGCTTCGAGTTTTGTAGATCTCAAGATAAAACTTGTAAGCTGAATACTTTGCTAGTGGTTGGTAAAAACAAAAAACAAATCAGAAGGCTGATGGCGCTTTTTCCACAAAAGCTTCTTAGTCAAATGTGTTAGTTGAAAAAAGGTGCTAATAGACTCCTGGTTCTTTGCTACCACAGCTCTTCTCCCACAAAAAGTAGTGATGGTTGGTTGTAATTGATGCTCAAACCATTCAGGAACAGAAAGAAATCACCTAAAATTCAGGGAATCCTGTTTACTTTGCTTCTAGGTGAAACATGACACCAGCTATCCTGACTTAATTAAAAAATGCATTCAGTCAACATCCCCCGACATATTTTCATAGGTGCTGATGAAAAACATTAGGGTTTTTTCATTCTTTCTCATCCTTTCTTTTTTATGGAGTCTTGCCTGGTGCAGCAATCAGTCAGTCAATCAATCACTAAGTTAGTTCTGGAGAGCTTCTTACTTTGATAGCCTGCACCATCTTTGGGACATTTTGGTGCCACTTAATGGAAATACTCCCCAACTGTGTATTTTGCAATATTTGAGGAGTATTTTCATTACTCCTAGGAGTATTCCCCATTATTGACTTAAAATGTTGTCCACCCATCCTAAAGTTAGTCCAAAGCCATGTCAAGCATGAAATTATTGTCCTTATTGCCAATTCCTATCCTGTTTTATATCAGTGTCCAGTGGTGTTGCTCCTGTTTGTGAGCCAGTCATCATAGTAGTATCTATGAAAATATGTGGGAGATGTTGACTGAATGAATTTTTTTTATTAAGTCAGAGTAGCAGGTGTAGGTGGACTAAGTGGAGAATGTAGTGCCATGAATATGGTAAAGAACAGGCAACATACAGGCAAGAAAAACAGTAGAAAAAGCAGCAAATGGTTGCTGATAAATAGATAACTACCAAATACATTAGGAGTAAGAGAATATTACAGGTAGTCCTCGACTTACAACAGTTCATTTAGTGATCGTTCAAAGTTACTATGTTGCTTTAAAAAGTGACATGACCATTTTTCACATTTACAACCATTGTAGCAGATGATCAAAATTTAGACATTTGGCAACTGACTCATAGTTATGACAACTGCAGTGTCTTAGGATCACATGATCACCTTTTACAACCTTCTGACAAGCAAAGTCAATGAGGAAGCCAGATTCACTTAACAACTGTGGCAAGAAAGGTAAAAAATGGGAGAAAATCCACTTAACAAATGTCTCACTTAGCAACAGAAATTTTGGATTCAATTGTGGTCATAAGTCAAGGACTACCTATATTGCTAGATTCCAGTCAAATTTCAGATATTGATGAAATTTTTCCAATGCCCACGAATACCCTAAAATAATAGTAATAATAATAATAATAATAATAATAATAATAATAATAATAATAATATTGATCACATACTCAGCTGCTGTAAAAAAAATCGCGCAGACTGATTATAAATTGCGGCACAATTCAGTAGCGCAAATGATCCATTGGAATTTGTGCAAAAATTATAATATTAAAACATCAACAAACTGGTGGGAACATCAGCCTGAAAAAGTCACCAAAAATCAGATGGTCAAGATCTTGTGGGATTTCCGTATACAAACGGACAAAATACTGGCGCATAATACACCAGACATCACATTGGTTGAGAAAAATAAGGTCACAATCATAGACATCGCAATACCAGGTGATAGCAGGGTCACCGAGAAGGAACATGAAAGAATCGCAAGATACCAGGACTTAAAAATCGAAATTCAACGACTATGGCACAAACCAGCAGTGGTAATTCCAGTGGTAATTGGCACACTGGGTGCTATTCCAAAAGCACTGGAATTACATTTAAAACAGTTAAAAATTGACAAAATCACCATCAGTCAAACGCAAAAAGCTGCACTGCTTGGATCTGCACACATATTACGAAAATACGTTACGACGTCCTAGGCCCCTGGGTGGGGCCCGACTAGTAACCAATGCCAAATCCGGCGAAACAACTGGCCGCTGTGATACAATTGTATAATAATAATAACAACAACAATAATAATAATGGCAAAAAGAAAGTATACCACTTCAGTATCCAGAAGAGATAGTCCTTGGCTTATGACCATACCTGAGTCCAAAGTTTCATTGCTAATCAAGACAGATGTTAAATGTTTGCCACAGTTGTTAAGCAAATCCCTGCAGTTACTAATTGAATCAAGTGGTCATTAAGCAAATTTTGCCTTCCACATTGATTTTGATTTTTGGTTGGGAAATGATCCCATGACCTTGGGACAGTGCAACTGTTATAAATACATGCCAGTTACCAAGTGTCCGAATCATGATCACGTGCCCATGGGGATGATGCAACAGTTCTAAGTATTAAAAAAAAACAACAGTCATAAACCACTTTTTTCAGTGCCATTGTAATTTTGAACAGTTACTAAATGAATTTGTGTACTCAAAAACAAGTTGAGTACTACCTGTATTGCTTATCTTCTTTGCTACCATAATTCCTGTCTAGCTTAGTGTACTCTTCTTACCCATTTCAAACAAAAGTCGGATTTTGTGTGCAAGGAGCCTGGAATTCTTGCGCGTTGAGCCAGAAATGTGACAATTCTGGTATATTAAAGAAATGATGGGTGAGACAGCTGATTGGTGAAAAACTGGTGATCAAAGGAGTGGAGTCATTTTAAAGCCATCTTCCTCTTTGGAGGGGAAATGCTTTGAGTGCTTTTTCCATTAGTTATCCATTAGCTGAGCACTTATTAGTCAAACACAGCAAAAACTAGGACCAGCTTTACTTCTTCTTAGGCTACTGATCAAATATTATGTGGACATTTCATTTTAACTTCTCTCCCTCCAGCCCAGGAAAAGGGCCAGGGATTGCTTTCTATGTCTCTGGGTCATCTTTTTTTGTCTAAGGGGAGCAGTTAAACCTAGTGGTTGAGACAAACCAGGCTAGAAAACAGGAGACTGGGAATTCTAGTCCTGCCTAAACATGAAAGTCAACTAGGTAAGCCTGTTCTAGTCCTGCCTTAGGCAGGAAAGCTGACTGGGGGAATTGTGCCAATCACTTTCTCTCTGTCCAACACACCTCACAGGGTTGTTGTGAGGAAAATAGGAGGAGGAAAGAGTATAGCATATGTTTGCCATGTTGTTGTTTTTTAAAAAAAATTAAAGGCAGGTTTTTTAAAAAGGAAAATTTTTCCCCTATTCAGTCATGGGGTAGGGCTCATCTCCATTTCTAGCCATCATTGCAGCGGTGAAATCCTCTGAAGTATATTACCGATTTGGTGAGTGTGCGCACATGTGCGCATTGTGCACTCGCACAGTGCTAAAAAAGGAACATTTTGAAACCTTCAGAGTCTGCAAAGGTATGTAAAACAGCCAGGGGGGTGGAATCTGCTGTGACACACGATTTATATTAGCTAGAAAGCAGGAAATCTACATTCTACCTAATATAAATCATGCGTCACAGCTGATTGTCGGAAATACCAGTTCGCCTGAACCGGTAGCATTTTTTACTACTGATTCAGGCAAACCGCTCCAAACTGGTAGCATTTCTGCATCATTGTCCAAAGACGCTTCCCTAGTCCTGTGACCAGCATGATTACATGTCGAGGTGTTTCCTTCCCCCCCCCCCAAATGGTGCCTATTTATCTACTTGCATTTGCATGCTTTCAAGCCACTGGGTGAGCAGGAGCTGGGGCAAGTAATGGGAGCTCACTCCATCACGCGATACTCAGGTCTTGAACCTAGGTTGCCAGCTTTTGCCACCTGACGAGCTCAGCCTCTTTAACTGCTGAGCCACCTCACCTCCTCTCAGAAACAGGAGTCTCCAACTCCCGGTCCATGGACCAGCACTGGTCTGCCGCATGCCAGAAATCAGGCCACACAAACAAGCAAAGCACCAACCACAGGATGCAGGCAGCACAGAAAACCACACACCCCTCCGGTCTGTAGAAAAATATATCTCCACAGAACTGATCCCTGGTGCCCAAAAGGTTTCTCTAAAAGGCGGGATGTAAACAAGTAACATAAATCACAATAATAAAAGTAATAAATTCTACAAATTTGAATGGCTGCTATGTTCCTACATTTTTAAGATGATGAAAATGGCACAGCTTTCAGTGGATCCCACAAAATGTTTCATCTCCTCTACACCTCCCCTTCCCCAGAATGTACTTTGAAAGAGCTCTGATATCTTACTGTGCATTGTTTTTAATTGTGTTTCTTTGTTTTGGGTTTCTCATCTATCCCTCCTGTGGCTGTGCTGCTGAGCTCCACAAATATTATAATCTTTCCTTTTGTCGCTGCCTAGTAATTCTTGCTGCAGACCCCGTTTATTCTCTGCCTACATGATTTAATTCAATCTGTTCCTTCTTTCTGTTGGGATCTCTGTTTTCTACTTTTCCCAGAATTAATGCCAGGAATCCCCAGAGAAATTGGGGACCTTTGAATTTTGTTCTTGTCCCAGTTAGAATACCTGCTTTGAGGATCAGAGATCTCCCAATACTTTAAGAAATGACTTCCAATCTCCTTTTCTGCAAGTAAAAGTTTATTAATGCAGGAACTTGCTCTTTGAGAGGGTAATTAGAAGGCTATAAAACTACTCGCAGCTCCTAGATCAGAAGTCTTCAAACTTGGCAACTTTAAGACTTGTGGACTTCAACTCCCAGAATTCTCCAGCCAGCATAGCTCCTCGACTTACAACCATTCATTTAGTGATCATTCAAAGTTACAATGGCATTGAAAATAGTGGCATGGCCATTTTTCACACTCATGACCATTGTAGCATCCCATGGTCATGTTATCAAAATTCAGAACCTGGGAATTGGCACGTATTCATGATGGTTGCATTGTCCTGGGGTCATGTGACCACCTTGTGCAACCTTCTGCCCAGCAATGAAGGTGCCAGATTCATTTAAAAACTGCGTTACTAATTTAACTGCAATGATTCACATAATGACTGTGGCAAGCAAGGTTGCGAAATGGGGCAGAATTCACTTACCAAATGTTTAACCTAGCAAAATAAATGCTGGGCTCAATTGTGGTTGTAAGTTGAGGACTATGTAATTTCCCCCCAAATATCACATTCCTGAACCTTATTATATAAAATTCTTAACTGAGTAATCTTATATTCAGAATTTAATTTCAGTTGCTTTCAGTGGGCTTACTTCAAGCTAATTGTGTGTATTTGTCGCAGCCAAAGTAGAAGAATGAAGCAATAGGCACAACCAGTATTATCTGAGAAAGGGGGGGGGGAATCAAAACAGTAAAAATGGGGTTGTGCTCACATGATTGAAGCCATGTCCCTTTTTATTTGTGTCACAGTGCACCCCGCAAAAAATGATTTAGGTTCAATCATACAGTTGCAACTCTGTCTTGATTTTTTTGACAGTCCTGGGGATAACACACCAAAACCTAAACCTGCGTAAGAAAACAGTTGCTGGGTTCACATAGCACTCTGAGCCCAGACATATCACTTACATTATTATGACATAATGTGACAATCTGATTTACAAAGCATATTAAGGCAAAGTCTGGTTTCCAGCAACTTGCTAAATCACAGGCATCCAATTCTACTTTAGCCTAGTTATTTTTTGAACTCGGCTGATGTGTCTTTCTGTTCCAGATATGAAGGAGGGGTTTCAAAGGTTAGGATCTTAGGGTTTGGGTTTTTTTTTTTTAGTAGCAGGGTGTTCTACCACCCAAGAGCCAATTATATAGGTAGCAATTTTAAATGAGAGTGTGATGAATTTCAGTGGAATAATGGCCTATCTTCTAATTATACCAATAGTCTAATGGCTAAAGCACCAGTTTAGAAACAGGGGGCAGTGTGTTCAAGCCCCACCTTAGGCAGGAAAGCCAGTTGGTTGATTTTGGACCAATCACCAGGAGATGATAAGTTCTAGTTCTGCCTTAGGTGTGAAAGCCAGATAGGCAACAGTCTTTCTCATCCTAACCCACCTTACAAGATTGTTGTTATAGGGAAAAATAGGAGGAGGAAGGTATGTTGCATATATTCACTGTCTTGAGTTATTTGAAAAAATAATAATGGGGGCGGGGAATACAAATAAAATAATTAAATAACAATAAAGGTACATGGGATTATTCTCCCCATCATATTTTATCTTGCATTCCCCTTGTTGTTGTCAATTGTGTCTCTCTGAAATAACTTTAGCAGCACACAGTCATCTTCTCTTCTCTAGGAAGATGCTTCATTTCAAACTGATAAATGACCTCCACCAGTGGCTTCCTATGGTTGTTAAATGACGTGCCAGAGACAATTGAGCACTGTGGTTTTAAAATACTTCTATAGAGTTGCTTTTCTCTATAATTTTGCTTTTTGTTCATGTGTTTGCATGCACCACCCTTTCCCACATAGCAGCCATGTGAATTTCTTTCCAATCAACCAAGGGAACAGAAGTTGCCTCCAGAAGCTGTGGGTGCTCCATCACTGAAGGCTTTCAAAAAGAGACTGGACAGCCATTTGTCTGGAATGGTATAAATCTCCTGCCCGAGTGGGAAGTTGGACTAGAAGACCTCCAAGGTCCCTTCTAACTCTGTTATTCTATGTTCTGTGTTTTTATCCTTCCAGATTACTGAATCAAGCAACACAGGCAGACTCTTTTTTTAATCACAGGCACTTCGTAAGACTGGATGATGAAGTCTCTGCTCTTCTTTCTTCCCTAGAAATTTGATGAAATCAGCCTGTCAGAAGGAAGTACAGTGGATTTGGCAATTCCCTCAGAGCTTCTGGAACAGATGCCTGAACTGGCTGAAGAATTGCTGGATCCTGAAGATTGCTTCCCAGAAAGTAAGGGTCAACTGTTCTCCCCGTGACTGGAACAATTCAGGAGTGCAAAGGCAGCTTGGATTAGGGCTGTGTAGCTGGGGAATTGCAACCTTTGAAAGGAAGTGATTGCTGGATTTGACTGGCTAAACAATAGCCTGAAAATTGACCTCTGGTTTAGCAACTTTCTCTTTGCATTGCTATAATAGAACTCTAAACAAATTCTCTGAGCCCCAGCAAAAAACAAAACAAAACCCTGCTTATTTTCATTGAGCCTGGTGAGGTAACCCAGGAAAAGAGGACTCTAGATCAGAGGTCTTCAAATTTGGCAACTTTAAGACTTGTGGACTTCAACTCCCAGAATTTGCCAGCCAGCAGAGCTGAATTCTGGGTGTTGAAGTCCACAAGTCTTAAAATTGCCAAGTTTGGGGACCCCTGCTCTAGATCATAGCTCAGTGATACGGTCTTTCCTTATACGCTGGCAAGTTTGCAGCTGTCTCTCCTGTATTTCCTAGAAAAGAATAATCCTCACATGTTTGAATGAGAGATAGAATGACTATTATTTTTATTCAACCTTCATTATTCTTATAAATAAAGTAGCAAATATACCTAATCTTCCTTCTTCTCTTTTCCTAACAACAACCCTGTGAGGTGGGATTGGGGCTGAGAGTGAGGGATTGATCCAAAGTCATCCAGCTGGCTTTCATGCCTAAAGCGAGACTAGAATTCACAGTCTCCTGATGATTGGCCCAAAGTCACCCATGCCTAACATTTCTGCCTCTCCAGACCAGTCCCGTTGGCGGCACCGGCAGTACAGGGGAGGGGAGAGGTTCTGTGCAAGTAGTGGGCATGTGCACCTACTATTTGTGCAAATGAAGTTTTACACACTCTCCCACTCTCCCCATTGCATGGCGCAGTTCTCAATGGGCTGTGGTCCAATACCAGGCCATGACCTGGAGCTTGGGGACCCCTAGACTTACTGCCTTCTGTCTTCTACTCTGTGTCCTAACCACTAGACCAAACTGAAGTTGGGAGTCATAGATCAGGGGTTGGCAACCTTAAACATTCAAAGAGCCACAAAGGTCCTAACCGGAAGCCCCTATTCAATTCTGGAGCTGACTAGAAGTCCCGTTTCCCCACCATAGAGTCTCCTCCTCGCACAGCGTCCTTTTTCCTCTACCTGTCCTAACTGAAAGCCCTATCAATTGAGGAGCTGAATGAAAAACACATTCCTTGACATAGAGTCTCCTCCTGGCGCACCCTGCTCCCCTCCCCCGCAAATCGTAAACTTGTCTCAAAATTGTGGTGCTAAATGGCGACATGGAGCTGCAGCAGAGGAATGAAAGGGCCACATGCAGCTCTAGAGCCGCAAGTTGCTGACCCCCATCATAGATACATGGAATAGGATACAGGCTCAGCTTCTGTCCCCCCAAAAGACTTCTTTGCTTGGAATCCTTGGGCGATTATTACATTCTCATAAAGCTGAGAGATGGAAGGAAGGAAGTATTCCTTTGCCAACACTCCTTTCTCCTTAGTTCTCTTTGGCTTGTCTGTCTCTTACCAATCTCTGTTTCTGCTTCCCTTTCCTGTCCTTCTTTATATCATTCCCTTCCACCCTTCTCATTCTGTCCCAATCCATCTTTCTCTTCCAGGTTGAGAATCAGCTCTTCAGAGTAGGCTAGATCAAAAAGCAGGGATTCCAGGATTATTATTTTTATCCTGATGAAATAGAATAGCAGAATTTCAAAAACCTGTGCAAGTTCCTCTGTGTCCCATCTTATACTAAATAAAATTAAAATGACATTATTTTGAGTTTCTGCTAACCTTTTCTGAAATTCCTCCCTAAATGGACTCATTAAATTCCTTACCTATTCCCATGGCCAGCTCTAAACTCTTTTACACTGAGCAAGTCTGACATTCCAGATGGTGTAGGAACTCAGCTCCCATTATCTTCCATTAGCAGCAATCAATGGATAGAGATTATGACAACTATTTCTTCACTACATCTTCACTGACAGGCCCCACTCATGATGCTGGGCCACACAGTTTGGCCCCATCAGTGGTTGGAACACACTTACTGTGTTTTATAAATCTTGGTTTATGACTGGGCTTGCTAGAGCCAAACAATATGACTCTTTCATCAAATCTTGGTTGATCAAAACATGGCTTCGAGTACCATGGAATAGCATAGACAAAACTGAATGAGACTACTTTGGAGGAGAGAGTTGGGTTTCTGGAGTACAGAAAAAAATACAGGTCTCTATAAATACCATTGTAAAATAGCTAGTCCTGGGCTTATGACCATGATTGTGTCCAAAATTTCTATGGTTAAGCAATAAATTTGTTAAGTGAGTTTTGCCCCATTTTATGACTTTTCTTGCCACGATTGTTTAAGTGAAGCGCTGCAGTTATTAAATTAGTTGCACCATCGTGAAGTGAATCTGGATTCTTCATTGTTTTTGCTTATAAGAAAGTCACAAGCGAAAGGCGATCACAGGATTCCAGGATACTGCAGCCGTCATTAATATGAACCAGTTGCCTAAATTTTAATCTTGTGACCATAAAGATGCTGCAATGGTTGTAAGTGTGAAAACAGTCGTGTCACTTTTTTTCAGTGTTATTGTAATTTTGAGCCGTCACTAAATAAACTGTTGTAAGTCAAGGACTACCTCTAGGTGAGCTCTTCCCTTATTTGGAGAGCGAGAATTCTGCATCCACATGAATGCTTGTTTGATCAGAATGTGTGTTTATATTAATATTCTCTCCTGTCAATAATAACAAAGTCAGAGTTTCATGTGTAAAATTTCAATTTAGCAAGGACTATGTCAAATTATCTGTTTTTGAGTCCTACTGATTAAAAACAGGATGAGTTACCCTTCACAGTTCTTAAAATTGCTGTACCAAGCAATCTAATAAACCCCAGGAATGTGAAAAAAAATGTTCCTTAAACATTTAATGGATTAAAGCAGGTAGAATAAATATGAGAACGACCCACTCAAACATTTCAAATTCATTGAAATTCTGCTTCAAATCGAGAGTTCCAGCACCAAAACCGAGATAAGCATTTGTGCGCTAAAAAAAAAAGAGTAAAGGAGTCTCTGAGGATTTTATTTCTCTAGTCATTGCCGATTCTAGGGGGGGGGGGGTGCTCATCTCCGTTTCAAGGCCATTGAGCCAGTACTGTTGGAAGACGTTTCCCTAGTCCTAGATTTAACCATAGTTTCAGCTGGAAAACTGTGAGCATCCTAGACCAAACCAAGTCCAAAAATGTCACAGAAGTTCTGGAGCTTGGCACTCAAACAAATAAGCAATCAACAGGCACACAGTGATAAACAACATCTACATACCATTCAAAAGAGATAAAAAAGATAAAGTAACAAAAAGATAAAAACACCTCACTAGCAATCAACACCCAGATAAGCAGAGATAGATGATAGATAGATAGATAGATAGATAGATAGATAGATAGATAGATAGATAGATAGATAGATAGATAGATAGATAGATAGATAGGAGGGATACCCCTAGCCTTTTCCCAAGAGCTGAAGGTAGCATATGTAGCATTCTGTCCCTCAATTTCCCCCCCAGAGTAACACAACTATGGGATATATGAGGATGAATGAGATAATAGATGGCTTAAAGTTACTCCCGTAGCTTCCATGACTGAAGGAAGGCTTGTACCCAAGTCTCCTAGATCCTGCCCAATCCCTTAACCACTGTCTCCAGTGAGATTACTTTGAATCAATCTCTTGCTTGCTCCTCACCTAATTCAGTGCAGGGTTCACCAAGGAATCTCTTCTCTCATAGATTTTATGGGCAGCAGGGACTTCTTAGTTGAGGCACCCCAATTTGGTAAAAAATAATAATAACATGGACAGTTTCCCTAAGTCTACATTTTCTGGACTATTTATTCTCTTGCCTTTTGCTTTAATTGCAGACTAGCAGTAAATTTCACCCTCTTTTCTCACCATGTTTTCTTTCTTTAATTTTTATTATTGAACTTGCTTAATTCTTCTAACAGGATTACTTGCAGAAAAATGGAGATGTTCTTTAGACAATAAAACCTATGTTTCCCCACCAGTTCCTCTCCTCCCAACCTGGTGATCTGCAGCCATTTTCTGTAACCTTTAGCTGATTGCATAAAAGGATGTGACAATTTATGTTTTTTTAAGACTAAAGCATTTCAGATTTGGGGGAAGCCCACTTCTACTTGCCAATAAAATACAAAGATGAGACCCGAGAAAAATACTGTTAATTCTCCTTCTAATATACGCAATTACTCAAAAGGCATGAAGTTCCATTGCAGCTGATTGTTCCCTGGGGAGCTATGAGTGGAAGCAGGAAATGGGAGAATCAAGATAGGGACTAAGATGTGATGAGCTGTCAGAAAGCTGCAAGCATACACATCCCCAAGGATTATTTAACTTGGGAACAAGCCTGTTCCGAGGGGATTACTTGGAGATAACTGCCAGAGATAGGATGTGAAAAATGATTGAAGGAGATAACAGAAGCCCCACAGGACAGGGAGAGGCCCTGAGATCTGAGATTTTCTTTGTGGTTTTGCTTCCATGAAGCAGCCAAACATTAATGCATTTGATGGAAAATGTCAAAATACAGGTAGTCCCCAACTGATGACCACAATTGAGCCCAGGTTTATGTTGCTAAGTGAGGCATTTGAGACGTGACTTTTACCCCCACTTTAAGACCTTTCTTGCTACAGTTGTTATGTGAATCATGGCAGGTAATAAGTTAGTAATCCTGTTGTTAAGTGAATCTGGCTTCTCCATTGACTTTGCTGATCAAAAGGCTGCAAAGGGGGGGGGGGTCACGTGACCTTAGGACACAACAGCCGTCATAAGCGTGAAGCCGTTGCCAAGCATCTGAATTTTGATCACATGATCACGAGGATGCTACAAGGATCGTAATTGTGAAATGGTCATAAGTAACTTTTTTCAGTGCTGTTGTAACTGTGAACAGTCACTAGATGAACTGTTGTAAGTCAGGGAGTACCTGTATAGCAGAGGTGAATCTTTGGGTATATGCAACTGTCAGCCCTTTAGGGTAAACCAAAGTCACACAGGCCAATATTTTTATTACAAAGATATTTTAACAGACTCTTGCAAGTGTGAATTCACTTCCTCTGTCCTCCCTTTTACCTTTCTGAGATTAAAGGGAGAGTCTTATGTAAGTCATTTTCTACAGTACTGCCCGGGATTCCAAGTTTCTTATATCTGACTTTTACCTTTGTAGTAGCTCTTCCTCCTTTCCTCAAGGCCATTCCTTGTATCCATGCAATTCTTGGAGGTTTTTCTTTCCGAATGCTTCTCTTCAAAACCCATAGTCACATAGCAATAGCACTTAGGCTTATATACTGCGTTATAGTGCTTTACAGCCCTTGCTAAGCAGTTGACAATGTTAGTCTATTGCCCTCAATAATCTGGGTCCTCATTTTACCGATCTCGGAAGAACGGAAGACTGATTCAATCTCCAACCTATCAGGATCAAACTCCTGGCTGTGAGCAGTGAGTTAGCCTGCAATACTGCATTCTAACCACTGCACCACCACAGCTCAGAAAAGGAAACCACTTACAGTAATTACTAAGTACCTTGCTTGGGAAAGGTACTAAATTACTTTACCAGTCCATCAGTTTCCTGGGCAATATGAATTACCTACAGTGACTTCAGTTTGGTGGTTGAACCAAGGTTAGTCTCTGCTGATTGATTCTCTAGCAAGAATTTGACCCCGGAGCTTTTCTATTTCTGCTATTAGATTACTCAATAGCTTCAAGAATTTCAGTCAAGGCATCATTTTATAGGAAATGGATCCTTTCATAGGAGACAGTTTTAGTTTCCCTGGTCCGCCTTAGATGACCATTTTCAAAAAATGATGGTAGGACATTTGATGTGTTCTTAAACAAATTATTGATTCCATAGAACTTTTCTTCCCTGTGTTACTACCTGAAATCACTGGAAATCACCTGGAATCTCGTATATCACATGAGAGGTGCAGGTGACATATTTATTCAAATATTTAGGTCCTATCTCTGACTATTTTTGTGATTCATTTGCCCATTCAGTTTCCCTTAAATTTTTCCATCGCAATGAAAGTAGAGTGGGTGTTGTCTGAGACCCCTTCTTGCTCTAAGGAAGACAGCACCTTCCTTAGAGCAAGACCCCCTCCCTCAGTCATGGGAACCCAGAGCTCCCTTGCCTCAACAACAAACACTACATAAAGTTATTCAAAGGGTTGGCTTAGGAGTGCACAGCAACTGCTGAGGGCAGCAATCAATGGCCCTGCTGTTGAGAGAACAAAATTTCCCATTTAAAACTCCCATCTGCACTTGAGGGAAGGATAAGACGTAACGGGTGGAAGACCATTAAAGAGAGATCCAACCTAGAATTGAGAAGTTTCCTGAGAACAATTAACCAGTGGAATGGCTTGCC
The DNA here is from genome assembly GCF_009769535.1 of Thamnophis elegans. Lineage (NCBI taxonomy): Eukaryota > Metazoa > Chordata > Lepidosauria > Squamata > Natricidae > Thamnophis > Thamnophis elegans. The sequence continues at coordinate 8,066,398 of NC_045558.1, forward strand.
TCCAGAAGTTGTGGATGCTCCATCACTGGGTTCAAGAAGAGGTGTTATATCTCTCCAGCGATGCATCATGACTCTTGACAGGCGTACCTAGGGAATTGTCCCTTTCTTTAAAATGTGCCTGATGTTTTACCTTTGCACCACCAAATATGGTGACCAAAACAAAGCTAAGGGCAATGTTCTGTAGTGACATCTCCAGAGACCAAACAACGTGGTGCAACTGGCAAGCTGGAGGTGGGCGAGACCTGATTCCAAGAAATCAATTGGAAGAAAAATCCATTTTTCCCTTGCTTACCTTCCAAAAGCCGTGCTTCTTTGGGATGTTTCCCGCATTAACCTTCATTATGACTTACTTCCAGTCTCTTAAGTGGACCATGGAAAAATGTTTAAATGGTGCTGAATTGAAAGCCATGGGTAAGCTTGGTAGATTTTGATTCCATGCTCCACGGCTTCCATTTAATTTTAAAAGTTAATTTCCTAATCCCCATCTGTAACCAAACTGGTTAGCCTATGTTAATAAGTGTATAAGGGTGTCCGTAGGGGGTCACAAAAGTCAAGTGATTACAATCACATGTGAGAAGCCCTCCTTTTTTTTTTTTTACAATACATGCATGCCACCTATATGGTTGTAGCATACAGAATACAAAATAACAGAGTTGGAAAGGACCTTGGAGGTCTTCTAGTCCACCCCCCTGCTCAAGCAGGAGAACCCATACTATTTTAGACAAGTGGCTGTCTCTAGTCCCTTCTTAAAAAGCTTGTCTCCAGAAGTTGTGAATGCCCCAACACTGGAAGTTTTTAAGAAGATGTTGGATAGCCATTTGTCTGGGGGTTGGACGGTCCCTTCCAAGGTCCCTTCCAACTCTGCTATTGTATTGTATTGTAAAAAGCCTACAGTGATGGAACACCCACAACTTCTGGAGGCAATTAATTGGGAACAATTAACTCATTAATTGTTCCCAATGTCAGGAAATTTCTTCTTAATTCTAGGTTGCTTTTCTCTTAGATAAGTTTCCATCCATTATTTCTTGCTCAGCCCTTTTTTTGACCATCCCTTCAGATTTCCATGTAAGGGTATATATGTATTTGTTTACCTTGGCATTATCAGTCTGGGAACACTTCAGAAGTGTTGAACATTGCATTGTTCATAGGGTGATGGAAACTGTATGAAAAAATACACCAGGAGAAAGGATGGTCTTGGAAGTTCTCTAAAATATCCTGAGTACGTCTGCAAATATTTGTCTGATCAAGGCCTCCCGTTCTATGACAACCTAGCATTATCTTTCTTTTTCATAGCCGTAAAAGCCTGCTATTTTAAAACACACTCCATTCTCTCTCTCTCTCTCTCTCTCCCTCCCTCCCTCTCTCTCTCTCTTTCTTTCATTCATCCATCCATTCAGATGCACACACAATATGTCATTGTCCTATGGCAGATTTTATTGTGATGTCATATAAGATCCCCCCCCCCCTACTATGAAATAGATGTGCTTTAAGGGAAAGGACTGTAAGGAGGAAAGAAGGATTAAAAAGAGAATCTATGAGAAAATTGTGCATGTTACTTTTAAATTGCATTAAAATGCTTACTTTTATTCCCAGAATGATTGCCCACCACAGAGTCTGGAGCAGTTAATACCAATGAATTATAAGAAATATTTGCAAGAAAACTGGAGCTAGGATAACAGGAGCCCAGTAAGGCATTAGTTCTCATCAGCAACCTTCAAAGGGGCAGGATAGTTGATTTAGCTCAAGGATGCACAGTCTGTCAGCCACATCGGCCAATTTCAAACTTGCTTTGTTCACACAAAACCAGCTGCCAAACAAAACATACCTATGATGCCTATGCTTCAGGGAGTCTGTCCTTCAGTCCCATACATGCCTGTCTTTCTACTCCCCTTTGGGTATCAGCATTGCACAGAGCAGAGAAAAGGAATAAGAAGTAATAAGCCACAAAAATTAAGGCATGTCGTTAAAAAAGAAAGGGATGTATACAGGTAGTCCTTGACTTACAACAGACTGTTCAATGTTATAAGGACACTGAAAAAAACAACAAAACAGAATAACAAAAAAACCTCTGAGTTGGACAGAACCTGGGAGAACTAGTTCAACCTTGTGCTCAAGCAGAAAAAAAAGTGACATGACCATTTTTCACACTCACGACCATTGCAGCATCTCCATGGTCATGTGATCAAAATTTGAAAGCTTGGCAACTGGTTCATATTTATGGCAGTTGCAGGGGTCACGTGATCCTTTGGTGATTCTTTGACAAGCAGTGTCAGTGGGAAATGACACTTAATAACCGTGTTACTAACTTAACAACTGCAATTCACTTAACAACTGTGGCAAGAGAGATCATAAGATGGGGCAAAATACATCCTTTTGATTTCATATTGTTTTTATTGAATGTAAGCTGCCTAGATTCGCCTCTAGGAGAGATGGGTGGCATATAAGCTAAATAAATAAATAAAGCTATTTCACTACAAGTAGCCCTTGACTTGCAACAGTTCATTTAGTGGCCATTCGAAATTACAGTGGCACTGAAAAAAGTGACTTACTGTAATTTTTCATACTTATAACCTTTACATTATCCCCATGGTCACATGGTCAAAATTTAGATGCTTGGAAACTGATTTGTATTGATGACGGTTGCAGTGCCCTGGGGTCATTTGGTCACCTTTTGCGACCTTCCGACAAGCAAAGTCAACGGGGAAGCCAGATCAACTTAATAGCTGTTTCACTAACAACAACTGCAGTGATTCACTTAACAACTGTGGCAAGAAAGGATATAAAATGGGGCAAAATTCACTTAACGAATATCTTGCTTAATGAATTTTGGACTCAATTGTGGTCGTAAGTCCACAATATTAAAGTGATTCTTCTGCCTTTTTGTCTTTTTTTTTTTTTTTTAGCTTGTGTCCATATTCTCCCATGCTGTACAGTGGATGTCACAAAATTCCCTGGCAAAGTTTGGTGGCGCCTGAGGAAAACCTGCTATCAAATCGTTGAACACAGTTGGTTTGAGACGTTCATCATTTTCATGATTCTTCTCAGCAGCGGAGCTTTGGTGAATATAAAACCTACAATTTCCTCCCCTTTTTTATAAAAAAAAATTACATATGATTTGTGTTATTATCTCAGTATGTGGTTCCCCTTAGATATGATGGAAAACACTACCCTTTGCTGGTTTTGAAGAAAGAGTCAAGATTTATAATTGTCTTTTGTTGTCATAAAGGGATGAATACGTCATTTTAGGAAATCCTTTATTTGGGGATGAGTTGTTAATTAGAGACCCTGAATTCTCTCCCTTAGTTGAAGAATTCCAAACATCTCAGTTGAGGTCAGAAGTGTTCAATCTTGTCAATGTTAAGACTTGTGGACTTTGACTCCCAGAATGACTGGGTGGTGAATTTTGGGATTGAAGCCTACAAGTCTTAAAGTTGCTAAGGATGGACACCCCTGATTTAGACAATTCAGTACCAGTAGGTAAGTAGGATCTTTGAGTAAGAATGAAAAACAGTTGTTGGTCAAAGAAAAATATGCAACACTGGGGCTGAAAACTGATCTCCTGCTTGAGTGAGGGGTTGGAGTAGAAGACCTCCAAGTTCCCTTCCAACTGTAGAAAGAGTGAAGAGAGGAACAACAAATGATTAGGGGAGTGGAGACTAAAACATATGAAGAGCGGTTGCAGAAACTGGGTATGTCTAGTTTGATGAAAAGAAGGGGAGACATGATAGCAGTCTTCCAATATCTCAGGGGCTGCCACAAAGAAGAGGGAGTCAAACTATTCTCCAAGGCACATGAGGGCAGGACAAGAAGTAATGGATGGAAACTAATTAAGGAGAAAACCAACCTAGAAGTAAGGAGAAGAATTAACCAGGGGAACAATTTGCCTCTTGTAGTTGGTGGGTGCTCCAATACTGGAGGATTTCAAAGAGATTGGACAACCATTGATTTGAAGTGGTATAGGGTCTCCTGCTTGAGCAGGGGTTGGACTAGAGGACCTCCAAGTTCCCTCCCAACTCAGTTATTCTGTTATTCTTTTCAAAAAAAATATCTGCAATGGGAAATGCTTTAATATGCTACTTTGTCTCCCAGGCTTTTGAAGACATCTACTTGGACGAAAGGAAGAACATCAAAACCATGCTGGAATATGCTGATAAAATCTTTACTTACATCTTTGTTTTGGAAATGCTTCTGAAATGGGTCGCCTACGGCTTTAAGAAGTACTTCACCAATGCTTGGTGCTGGCTTGATTTCCTCATTGTGGATGTAAGTACCGCGTTACTTTTCCAAATGTCATTGTACAGCAGTGCAGTGGTGGGCACAGATCGCTGGCTAAATACGGCTTAACCTTCCTTAGGGTGGTGTAAAATGAGCCCATGGCATTAGATGTTTACAAATTCTACGTAAGATCTCATCTAAGTAAATTTGCCTTTTCACTCTGGAATTAGATACTTGGATGTAAATATAGGTTTGAATGATCTCATGATTCAGCAACTTTTCTTTAGTATAAGAAGTACATTAGGGATGTGAAATCACGATGGTTTGCAATTGCAGCCCCTTCCTTAAGTAGTTTTGAAGAAAAACGTAAGTTTACTTCCTCTCTAGCATCTTTTTGTTTTTTCCTCTTTAGTAAGATTTATCCAGAAGAAAGAAACAGGGTTACAAGAATTCCAGCAACTGAACTGGACTTTGAGAGACAAAAGTACCACATATATTACAGTGGAGACTTCGTAGGGTCTTTCTTACAATCTTCTGTGACCTGGCAAGGAGGCAGATCTTTTCACCAGTAAACAGGGAAGCTTAAAACTGGGCATAATTAGAACTGTAAGAAACCAAATTTCATACTACATTGGGAAAACAAAATCCCCATGACTATAATAATTAGAAAAAGCTTAATTCCCCGATAATGTAGTCCCTCGTTCCTTTCTCCCCAGTCTCTTCTCAACATCCATATGAGCCTCAACTTAAAACTATAATTGGGACCAGAACTAATGTTGCTAACAAAGTGGTTATGAAGTGACTTGTGCCCAATTTTACAATCTTTTTTGCCATGGTTATTAAATGCAGTTGTTAAGCGATTCATGTGACTGTTAAGCAAAGGCAGCTCCGCCCCCCCCTGCCTTTGCTAGTCAGAAGCCAGATGGGAAGGTCACAAATGTGATTTCATGACTCCAGGATGCTACCACTGTAATTACATGTGGATTGCCAAGCACCTGAATTTTGATCATACAGCCATGGGGATACTCAAAGGGTCATATATGTGAGGACTGATCATATATCACTTTTAGCAGTGCCATTGTAACTTCAAACGGTCACTAAATCAATGGTTGTAAGTCAAGGACCTTTGTCCTAAGACAAATCTTTCTGAAGTCATTTTTTTCACAAGCAGCCTACAATATTTTCCAGACTCCCAAAATAGTAGAAATGAAGATAATATTATTTCAGTGATGGCTGCTATGAAGACACTGGAAGTCCCTGGTAGGAAAATGATCTTTGTTGAACTTTGCATCAATTCAGTCCTCAGAATGCTGAATTTCTCTTTCTGAAAACTCTGTTCAGGCTTTAAGAATTTAGCTCGTCAGAATATTTCCATGAAGAAAAGGATGAATAAAGGTTGGTGCTAAAAGAAGGTCAATGTTCAGATTTTAGGATAACAAATTTAGACAGGTTGTCAGGAAATACTTCCATCCCTAGTTTACTTCTAAAACAGTGGAAGCTTCTCAGGTTAGTTGGGAACAAAGCAGGCTCCTTAACAGTAGAAGAAAGTTTCGGATTGGTCAGTTTTTGTTTGAAGATGGAAAAAGAACAAGAATTTTGATTTTCATAATTTTATTTATTTATCAAACTTTCTAACAGCTCATCTTCTTCATAGAGGAGCTTTAGCAGGTAACTCTAGAAAACCTTTCATGTTCCATGGTCATTATACAAGTAGTCCTCAACTTGCGACAGTAATTGAGCCTGCAATTAGGGTTATAAGTTGCCACTAGCATTAAATGACTAGGCCAGATTTTTACGACCTTTTTTGTAGTTGTTAAGTGAATGCAGTGGTCATTAAGGGAAGCTATTTTTCACTATAGGCATTTCGTTTGCAGAAAATCAGTAGTAAAAAGCAGTTTCTGGCAAAAAGTATTGTAAATCGTGGTCATTTGATCACAGGGAGAGGTTTGTGGCCATTGGAGCATTGCACCCAAGTCATAAGTACCTTTATTTTGTAACTTTGAATGGTTGCTAAGTGACATGTCATAAGTTGAGGACCACCTGTACTGGCTGCTTACATGCCTAAAATACTTTAGGAGAAAATTTACTTGCAAGGAACTGCCTTAACATGGATGTATTTGTTTGACTGATTACAACTTTATCTTTGCCACTTTAGTTGGGCTTTCAAAGTAATAATGAAATGGATAAGGTATAGCAAAATGTAAATAAATTTCAATAAACCATAACTAAACCATCCTCTAACTTTCGATATCATAAAACCACAGTCAATTTTTCCATACATGTGCAAGTGCCTACTTAACCACATCTCTGGATCTCCAGCACCTTATTTATACAGCTAGATTTCCAACAACTTTCTGAAAGTTACTGATGAATACACTTCTTATTTTTGAGGCTAGTTGGCTTCCTGGGTAAGGTGCTACCCCAGAGAATTCTGTCCTCCAAAGTAAATATCCATATCTCTGGGGACTTTTTGCAAATATTCAGGTTTTTAATCATCTCTATTTTTGCCTGTATTTTTACCATATTGGCTTCTTCATCCTTCTTTTCCCCAAATTCAGATTTTCTAAGCAAGTAAGTAACTTGTATAGTATGCTCAAGTGAAAAGGAAAGTACACCCTCTTTGAATTCAATGGTTTTACATATGAGGATATAAAAACCACCTAGACCTTAGCAATTCTTAAAAATAGGTAGATAAAACCCGAGATGAATAACAACACATATTACACCATGTCATCATTTATAAGCAGCTTGGCTATTTCATAATTTAATAAACTTTACACCTTCTGATAATTTTACCTTTTCTCTTGTTTAAAAACATTTTGATATTTTTAAAAATTATATATCATATTTTTTTAAAAAAAAACTAATTCTGAAAGCAAATTTCATTTATCAAATTACATAATAGTAATTGGGAAACAAATGCAGGGTGGGATCTACCCCTATGAAGTATTTCTGCTGAGCATTGCTAAGGATTGGGAGGTATAATTCTAGTCTTCATTGCCCCTGAAAAATAATTTTATCCTCTTCTTGGATGCTGTAGAGCAGAGGGCTTGAATTTGATATATGATTTTCCCATTTTGATCAGTTCCTAAGACTGAGGAAAAAGGATGAGGGGGAGATAGGTTGATGAACTTGTGTGTACTGCAAGTCATACTCACGTTACAATAGCATTGTCAAACCATCTTTGCTGTTCTTCCATCAACCATAGGACTCTTGACACCCCCAGCAGTGCCTCAGGGAACATTTTGCACATTAATGACTTAGGCCAACACTCAGTTTTTGGGAGGAGGAGAGCTGTGTGCATTGGGGAGTGCCACTGTCTTAAAACAAGAGTTTTTAGAATAACTGCTACTGTAAGAGAAGAGCAAGCAGCAGAGCTTTGGGGGCGGGGGGAGAATTAAACATGTCATCAGCTTAGAATCAATATGTTGCCACAAGAGCCTCCCCCCTTGAATTCCATTGATTTTTATCTCAGGCCAATTTAGAGCTGACCATGGGTCAACTATATTGTTGCATATAGGTTTGAGCAATAAATCTTCTGAACTTCTCAACATAACATATATAGTCTTTTGCACCTGACATTAATCTAGTCAACTCTCAGTCAGCACTAAAGTGACGTTAGCTAAGGGCCAAAGGAATTCAAGGGAAGCTGGACTTGGATCATTTGTGGCAACTTAAGGACTCTAAGCTGATAACACATTTGACCCCACCTGCCAGCTCTGCCTGCTCTTCTCCTATAGCTACAGATCATCCGTTTGCAACTGTGCGGTTGTTAGTTGGAGAAGTAAGGCAGGATTCGTTCCAGTTATGCAGATGGATAGTCCTCACTTAGAGTGACAATCCATGCTCATTTTGGAAACATCTTGCATACAGGTAGTCCTCAACCTACAACCCCAATTGAGTCCAAAATTTATGTTGCTAAGTGAGAAATTTGTTAAGTGATTTTAAGTAATTTGCCCCATTTTACAACCTTTCTTGCCATATTTGTTAAGTGAATAACTTCAGGTCTTAAATTAGTAACACGATTGTTAAGTGAATCTGATTTCCCCCATCATGAATATTAGTTGTCAAGCATCCGAATGTAAATCACATGACTGTGGGGATGCTGCAGTGGTCATAAGCGTGAAAAATGGTCAAAAGTCACTTTTTTCAGTGCTGTTGTAACTCTGAACGGTCACTAAATGAACTATTGTAAGTTGAGGACTACCTGTAGTTCTCTTTTCCATAGGGAGGCATCAATCTCATCTACAGAGCCATAAGCATTTGCAGAGCTGGCTGGACTCTGGCAACTGTCAATCACTCTGCTATGAACATAACAACCCAAAGAATTTTTGAAGGCCCAGATAATGCTTAATCAACAACTCTAATTTAAGCCCATAAACATTTGTCCTGGCATTCTTGAAATTGTCCTCTTCAAAAATCTTCCTTTTTTTTTTTTTGCATGTTAAATTTATCTGCCTTCGGAAAGGCATTTTTTTGCTCCCTTTTCATGTTTGGGATTATAAGGAATAACAAATCCAGGCAGAAAGTTAAATCACACTTAACACTTCCTGGTGTTTTGTTTTTTTTAAATCATCATTCTCAACCAAAAACTTATTTCCTTTATGACCTGCACACGGGTGCTAAGGGAAGATAAATCCTTTATTTACTCTTGTATTTTTATCCTTTCCTTCAGCCAAACAAAGCTCGGAGGGTCTTCGTAATCATAACCCTAATCTTGATTTAAAATTAATAAGTTCTGCTTCTTTGGAGCATGCTTTTTAGAAGTCGTGGCATGGGAGGGAAAAGAGTTTTGGAAGCAGAAGAAAGGAAAGCAAATCTCTTTTTGTATTTTGGGGGATTTAGGTGAGATGGAAAGATTGTGGTTTCCTCTCTTTCTGATATCTTCAAGAGAAAGGAGATAAATGAGAAATGGAGGTGGATCACTTACCTTTTCTACTAAGTTATTTTTCATAGTTGACGGAAGGACCATCATGAAGAGAAAGGCTATCTTTTTCCCCTCAGAAATTCCTTCTATTCAGCTCAGTTCAGAAATAACTCTGCTGATGCCATATTGTCATGGAGTGATCCAGCAGCAAAGACTACTAAAAAAAAGTAGTTAATTGTTTTATCCCATTTTTCAACCTGAAACAGTTGTAAACTCAACCCAGGCTTGGTTAAGAGGGATTAATGTGTCACATAGCAAGTTGGTCAAAATGTATATGAAAATTAAAAATTGACTGACCAGAGCAGGAATTTGAGACATTTTACAGCCAGTGGGCATATTAGAAATATGTGGGCATTCTTACAAAATCATTGCCACATAAGATAAGTCTCTCTTATGGAACATTGTAGTTAATAGAAAGGGGGGGGGATGCATAAGTGCATTTACGTGCCCATCGTCCCTGTCACTGTCTTTTTATTCTTTTATTCTTGTTCTCATTTTTGTTTGATAAATTCTAATAAATAAATAAATAACCGTTATAAAACACTGATTTATTTCATTTATTAGTATCTTTAGTCTTTATTATTTTTACAAATAACTTAAGGCGACAATTTTATCTAACCCTCCTTCCTCCTTCTGTTTTTCCCATAACAGCAACCCTGTGAGGTGGGTTCTGATTGGCCCTAGTCACCTAGTTAGATTTCGTGGCTAAGGCAGAACAGGAACTCACTATGTCTGGGTGATTAGTCCAAGGTCACCCAGCCGGCTTTCATGATTAAGTCGGGACTAGAACTCACAGTCTCTCACTTCCTTACCTGGTGCCTTAACCACTAGGCCAAAGTGGCTCTCTGACTACTAAAATGTTACCTGCATCCTCTTCTTCTACTCCCTATTCTACCAGGTTAGGCAGCCGTCCAATATTTTTTTATTTTCTAAGGAAGAATTTTTTGCCCCATGTCGGAATTTTCTTCCTAATACCTTGGTTTTCCACTGTCGTTCAAGGTTGATCATACTAGACCAATTCCATCAAAGTACAAATCTCCTCAATTTGTAACCTTAGTTGTGAAAGTCACCAAGTTACTCTGTGAATCTGGCCTGATTTTTCATTATCATAGTTAGGTAAGGATAAGCAGTAAGCAGTGCTGCCTTCTCGCTCTCGGAATAAAAGCTGGCTAAAAATATTCACAAATGAATATCAGGCTCATTATGTTGAGAGGCAAGCCCAGCCTTTTATTATTTATTTCAATTAGGCTGCCTCTCCATGCCTTTTGTGTGTAATTCAAGAGTAGGAATAGACAAACAAATGCCTTTTGCCTTGTTCTTTAATTTTCCTCAATCTCTTTTTGAGGAAATCAGCAAACATTGGTCATTGCTTGGTTAAAATAAAATAAAAGCAAGTCCTTGTCCATCTGTAATAGCCAAATTGCAACTTTTCCCAATTTTGAAAACTTTCAACTCACCTCCTCAATGGCTTTTTAAAGAAAACTTGGGGTGGGTGGAATTCATTGACATACAGGGAGGCCTCAACTTATGATCACAACTGGGATCACAATTTTTGTTGTTAAGCAAGGTGGTTGTAAAATGAGTCGTGCCCAAACTTACAAACTTATTTGCCATGGTTATTAAGCAAATCACTGCAGCTACTAAGTGAATCATGGGGTTGTCCCCATTGACTTTGCTTGTCAGAAGCCAGCTGGGAAGGTCATAAATGATGATCGGATGATCCTAAGATGCTGCAATTATTCTAAATAAATGCCAGTTGCCAAGCATCCATGTTACTATGGATATTATGTCAGTCATAAATGCAAGGACCAGTTGCAAATCACTTTTTTGCGGTGCCATTGTAATTTCAAATGGTCACCAAGCGAATGGTCAAGGACTATCTGTACACACAGTTGGATATACAAAGCTAAAAAAAAAAATCCAAATTTTTCATAACTAAATTTTGAGAACCTTTTTGGCAGCATGCCAAATCTAATTGATTAGGTTTCAATTTTACTTCTACCTCTTTCATTGGACTTGAGATTGTTCTTTTTTCCTGCTTCTGAAGAATTTTGCAAAGCTTCTTAAATTCATACCAATAAAAGGAACTTATACAGATTCAGATCCATCCTTAGTCAGGGGAAGCCCGTGTCAAGTGAGGTTTGTTTCTGAATGCTAAAAGTAATTTAAAAGGGCAGCTAAAACCACTTTTCCTTTTAAATTAACCCTTGCAGCTTTCCCCCCTCTTACTTTAGCCCAATCAGATCTTTGATTCAGATATGTAGCGAGCCAAGACCATTTCATCTCTGTGAATTACTGAAGCCAATTCTTCTTGTAAAGCTGGGCATCAGAGAAGCTACAGTAATCCATCAAATAAAGTCTATTTTTGTCCAGGAGAGAATCCCCGAAGATGTGCTTTGATAATGGACTCTAAAACATCACAGATTTTGCCTCTCCTGTAAAAAGGGAGGAATAATGTGGGGAAAGCTACATATGTAAAAGGGGTGTATTATTGGTTGTGTAGACACAACCAAGGCAGGAAGGGGAAATGACACCAGCCACAGCATGCAGAACAAGACAATGTGTCCCCTGATTTCTCTTTGTTGTTTAGGTAGAGAAAATTTAAGTCCATATCGGAATTCAGGAAATGCAAGTTAGATTAGCTCAACTTAACAAAAGTTACTTTTGCTATGTAAATGAATGTAGGAAAATCCTTAGAAAATAGGTGGTCCTTGATTTATGACTGGAATTTTCATTACTAAGCAATGCAGTCATTAAGTGAGCTGTGTCAGTTTTAGGACCTTATTTGCTGCAGCAGATCACACCTATTAAGTGAAACACTGCTGTTGTTAAGATGTTAAGTAAGTCTGGCTTCCCTATTGATTTTGCTTTCAGAAGCTCACGAGAGGGAATTGCATGACCCCAGGACACAGCAACCGTCATAAATATGAATCAGTTGCCAAGCATCTGAATTTTGATCACATGACCATGAGGATGCTGCAACAGACATAAGTGTGAAAAATGGTCATGTCATTTTTTTCAGTACTGGTGTAAATTTGAACGTTCACTAAATGAACTGTTGTAAGAGGAGGACTACCGTTAGCTTTCTTAGCTCCATTTAATTACATAATAGGAACACAGCATGTAAGCGATAAAGTATAGACGTAACAAAAATTCTTGTGCCCACATCTTATGATTATGACCACATGTTCAACTGCAAGCTTGTGGTTCCTTTATCAAGGTTTCCACAACTCTTGCTAAGACCTGAATTTTATTTGTTATTTCAACTTTAAAATCTTTAGACCAATTGTCAAGAGATATCAGAATCCTGATCAACTGTATAAACCTTTCAGAGTTATCTAACACTTCAGCTCATTATAGAGGGAAGACCCAAATAAGAATTTCTAACACTTGCCTGTCATACAGATTTCAGAAAATACCTATAAGGGGAAGCCAAGAAAAAAAGGTAACCCCTGGCAGGGCATTTGAGTTAGCAACATCTTATTCAGACAGGAACCCAATTGAGTGCCAGCCGCCTGCCACATCATCCTCAAAATGAAGCTGCCATATGGAGTAAATATATTGATGGCATGAAATGACTTTAATTGTTTTCTGAATTTTCTTTCCCCGGTTGATTAGAAAGATGCAGTTTGTGTGGCCTGAGCGGTAATTGGGCAATCTGCTATAATCAGTTATTCTCAAAGAGCTCTAACAAAATTCAAAGCATGTCTCTTTTTTATGCTTTTCTTTTGTGGAGCTGTTTTAAAGTTTCTTTTGAAAAGGTATTGAATTTCCTACTCATCTTTATAAAAAGGAGTAGGTGGGGGAAATTGCAGAGTGCTTCCAGGAAAACGAAGAGGCATCAAATGGAACAGTAATGATGTTTCTACTCTAATACGGTGCCTTTGGAGAGGGTTGAAAGAGAGACTTAGAGAATTTGGTAAGACACAGAGAGTGATCTGCCCTCCCTACTTCTTCCTTCTAGCAAGAGGGCAGTTATGTGTGTAAACCCAAGACATGATGAAAACTCCCTAAATGCACCACACAGAGGCAGAATGAACAGAATAGACTACAAAATAACAGAGTTGGAAGGGACCTTGGAGGTCTTCTAGTCCAACCCCCTGCTGAGGCAGGAAACCCCCGTACCATTTCAGAAAAATGGCTGCCCATCTCTTCTTAAAAACTTTCAGTTTTGGAGCATTCAACAACTTCTGGAGGAAAGTTGTTCTACTGATTAATTGTTCTAACTGTCATGAAATTCCTCCTTAGTTCTAAGTTGTTTCTTTCCTTAAAATATTTTCCACCCATTGCTTCTTGCCCTGCCTTCAGGTGCTTTGGAGAATAGGTTGATCCCCTCTTTTTTGTGGCAGCCCCTTAGATATTGGAACATTGCTATCATGTTATCTCTAATCCTTCTTTTCCTTAAACTAGACATACCCAATTCCTGCAACCATTTTTCATATATTTTAGCCTCCCGCCCCCTTATTATCTTATCTGCACTCTTTCTAGAGTCTCAACATCTTGCTTCAACGGGGAAACTCTGAGCATCTTAGCCCAAGCAAGCCCAGAAATACTGGAGAATTCCTTGAAGTCTGGCCCTCTACCAAATTGGCCATCCACAGAGACATAGACATAAACAACATCTACATACTATTCAAAAGAGGCAATTAAAAAGATAAAAAAGAAAGAAAAAGAACAAAGCACCTCCTCACCAGCAATAACACCCATATAAACAGAGATTAAACCTAAGATTAATACTACATCAATAATCAGGAAGGAAACAATACCCCAATGAAGAAATTACTCAAACAATCAAATAGTAAACAACAGCAAGGAACTACTGAAAATAACAATTCCCACCAATATTGACAAGGCAAACCACTTGTATATAAACAGAGAACAAACTTTACTTCCTTATAACACTGATGATACTACCTAGTTTGTTAAATAAATTTCTGCAAGAAAACAATGAAGCTCAGAGAGCATCAAGGGCTGCATAGTCCTCCTCCTCCTCCACCTTCTCCTCCTCCTCCTCCTCCTCTCTGCAAACCTCACTCTATTGTAGTGTTGATTATATTATCTGGTTTGATAACGAAATGTCTGCAAGAAAACAACCAAATTCAGTGAGCACTAAGGATCCCACAACCCCAAGCTACAGAGGATTCCCTTCTATTAGTACAATTTCTGATGCTTGACAAATCACTTGTCCACAGATCCTATTTTATTCTAGACCTAGTGAATTTGAACTATTGGCACAGTTTGGAGCCAGAAAAATTAAAATGCCATATCATCATTTCAGATCTTTTGATGTCCTACTTTTCTTCCCACCAAGTCCATTTTCTAGCAACAAAGTGGATTGTGATGACCATAAAAGCAAACTACACTCTTTGAACATATGATATTAAAAAAAGAGCTTTCAGGGTTTTAAAAGTAATGAAATAACCATTCGTTTTAAAAATAATTATCAGATCAAATAAAATCAGACCAACAGCCAATTAAAATGATAAGAACAAGCACTGTTTTTGTGATTTAAAAATTAATTGAATTAATAAGGAGTTATATTATGGTGGCTAAATATTGACTGAGATGACTTCCCAAATTTATTTAGGGGAAGGTAGGGAGTGGAATGCTTCCAAAAATGAAATTAATCAGGTTAATGTAAAGATGGCTATTCATTGCAGTTCTAGGACCGGAGGTAGCAAATTACAGGTCTTGAATTTTCCTTCCAGGCACATTGTAGAAGCCCCTATATAATATGGGCTCCCAAATTTGGCATCTTTAAGACTTGTGGACTTCAACTCCCAGAATTCCGCAATCACCCATGCTGGCTGGGGAATTCTGGGAATTGAACTCAACAAGTCGTAAAGTTGCCAAATTTGTAGACCCCTGCGCTATAGCAATCCTCCAAGCAAAGGCATTTCTAGAAGGTGGAGGGGAATGCAAACTATCAAAATAAGGGTACAACTGAAGCCCCATCAATTTTTAATGTGCATTGTGCAGAGCAGAGACATATAGAAAGGGCAAGATTTAGATTGCATTGTTGTCCTTACCAGTTTAATTTTAATTTAACCCCATTCCCAATCACTCCCTCAAAATTCTGTAGCAAAAATTGTCATTACCATCAGTGCAGTTTTCCCAGTTCTTGTGAGGTGTATTTTTTTTGGGGGGGGGGGGGAGATAGGAGAATTAGCCATCAACAGGCACATAGAGATAAACAACATCTTCATACCATTTGAAAGAGACAAAAAGATAACAAAAGAAACAAAAAGGCCAAAAGGCTTCCTCACCAGCAATCAACATTCAGATAAGCAGACATTAATACTAAGATTAACACTAGATCAACATTCAAGAAGCAAACAAGAAACTATCATCTCAGACAACAAAGTCTCCTGCCAATTACCTCCCAAAGACTGATTCGATCGCACAGACTTGGCCTCCTCCGGATTCCATCTGCCAGCCAATGCTGGCTGGCAACCCCACGGGGGAGGGCCTTCTCTGTTGCAGCTCCGACCCTCTGGAACGATCTCCCCCCGTTGAAATCCGGACCCTTACTACCCTCCTGGCCTTCCGTAAAGCTACTAAGTTCTGGCTTTCCGGCAGGCCTGGGGCTGTTGAAGTATCCAGCCCCACTTTAATTGTGAATGTTGTTGTATTTTAAATTTTGTATTGTCTTATTTATTCCCCTTCCTCTTTTATTGTAAGCCGCCTGGGGTCCTTCGGGAGTGGGCGGCATACAAAACCAATAAACTCAAACTCAATTAAAAGTAAGTAAGCAATAAGCAGCAGGCAAATCAAGGAGCCACCAAATCCACTCCCACCAGCACTGACAGAGCAAACCCTATTGCTTTACTTGCACTGATGATGTTACCTACTTTGGTAATGAAATGTCTGCAAGAAAATAACCAAGGTCAGAGAGCATCAGGGACTCCACAGTTCAACCCTGAGCTATAAAACTTGTCTTCTGTTGATAGGAAATTTAATTTATGCATTCTGCTTTGTTTCAAGAGCCAACTTGGGGGGTCTCGAAGGATATATTCCTGTAGTTTTCTTTGCAACAATACAAAATAATTTTGCCCTTGCCTCCTTCTAGAGTAGCTTTTGACTAAACAGCCTTGGGCCAAACTTGCTTTAACTTTATAAAATTAGCTAAAGCAAGAATAATCTAATTGTAGAATTCTATGAAACCCCAAAGGTGGCATTTTATTTTATGTTCCCTGCTGGTATCAGAGAACTTTCGTGACCTTGGCTAGACTCAGAAAGTAGGTAAAAAGAAGAAAGCCTCCTTCAAATTAATTTTGATTCCTGGTGATTTCATATACATGTTTTTGTAGCTTTCCTGGCAACACGTGGAAATTGTTTTCTTGACTTTTTTTGGAGTGTGGGAGATGTTTCATTCCACTTTCCAATCTAGTTTGGGATCTCATGGTGGTCTCTCGTCCAAACAATAACCAGGCCTGACTCGCTTAGCTTCTGAACCCAGGTACTGTCCCTTTTTGAGAGCCATCTCCAAACCCCAAATGTAGGACAAACGCTGTTATTCTATTCTATCACCAAAGTGGTTATCACACTTTTGGCTGAGCAGGTACCATTGGGACAGCTGTCACTGGGGAGAGAGTGCAACAGGTTTTGGGCAAATGGTAAAAGCAGCATTGCACTTTCCTGCAATTAACCCCAAATTAGGGCTTTCTGTGGTCTCTGAGCTTGGTTGTTTTCTTGTAGACATTTCATTACCTAACTATACAACATCATCAGTGCTAGTAAGGAGTGGGGTTTGTTCTCAATTTATATTCTAGTGGTTTAACCTGTCCTGAATATAAATTGAGAGCAAACCCCACTCCCTACCAGCACCGATGACGCTATCTAGTTGAGTAATGAAACTTATGCAAGAAAACAGCCAAGCTCAGTGGATCCCTCATTTTAACCCTGAGCTACAAATATTCTCCTTTATTGGTAGGCTTTCTGTCTCTCTTTGCTGCCCTCCAGTGGTTCCCTGGAGTGCTGCAGCCCAGATCAATCAGCTCTAAATTTTGTAGGAATACAATTAGGATCTACAATAAAATGAGGTGGAAGGAGGAGGAGGTACAAAATAGATTGTTTGAAGTACCATGTCTTTGCCACTAAGCAAATGCATTCACAGTGGCATGAAAAGAAGAGTTGACTAATTAGCCTTTTGACAATTTGTATTTCCTGCCAAATTGTTGTTAACATCATGTGATTTAACAAAATCTGATGCGGTTCAAGAAAAGTGCTTAAGACAGTAGCAATTTTCAACATTTACATTCCGCATTGATTCTTTGTCACAGCTGGTAGCAATGATACTCTTTGCTTTAATTAATTGATAGGTTTGGGCTGCTTTCCTTTTGTAACTTGCACAGTGCATTTTACTCTATGAATTTCCCTCTTCTCCAAATCTATTAAAATGCTGCTTAATGAGAGGATTACATCATTGGTTTGGACATAGAGTGGAATGGGATGCTGAACTTCACAGATACTGTAGGTCTGTGGTGTCTATACATGTCATGAAGTTGTCCATTTCTAGCTCAGAATTGGCTACTTATGGTCAAGGACACCTAGAAAAGATGAATATGGAGAAGAATTGAAAGAGGAGGGGGGGAAACAGTTTTGCAACCAATACTTTCTCCTTCCATCATAAGCCACCTTGATTTATTAAGTTATCAGATTAGAAACAAGGAGGTTGTGAGTTCTAGTCCTACTTTAGTTATAAAAATGTGGGCTAGGTGACTTTGGGCCAATCACCAGGAGACCATGACTTCCCATCCCGCCTCAGGCATGAAAAAGGATTAGGTGGCTTTGGGCCAATCACAAGGAGACTGTGAGTTCTAATCCTGCCTTAGCCATGAAAACCCACTGAATAACTTTGGGCTAGTTGCTCTCTCCCAGCCCAAACCTCTTCACAGGGTTGTTGTTCTGGGGAAGATAAGAAGAAAGGGTATCATGTATGTTGGCCATTTAGAGTTACTTATAAAAGCAGGGGGGGGAAATCTAACAAATAAACTGGCTTTTTCAGATCAAGGTCCTGATTTGTTTCTTATGTTTTTCCCTTGTCCAGGTGCAATCATCTAAGTGGTGCTTCATTTGTTGAAGCCGACCAAAAGAAATAGGACAACTGTTAATATTTATTATTTATTTATATTTCATATTATATTATGAAATTTAAATATTATATTTCCATTTTTATATATCACATTAGTGTTATTATCTTACTAATAACTGGCAATAACTGGGGGTGGGTTGAATGCTAATGGAAGTACTCTAGTTTGTCCAAAACGCCACACTTATAAAAAATACTTGTCTTTTGCTCTTGCTTGTTAAAGTAAAAAAACAAGTTCGGAAATAAATAGAGAACTAATGAGTGTTGCGTAAGGATTGAATGGGTTCCTAGTGCTGTGCCTAGGAGAAATAGGAATTATGCAACCTGTCACCTCGAACTTAACCACCCAAATTATGCTTCCTACTGTTGAGTGGCTTTAACAGCCAGCAATGTCTAGGACATATGACATAATTCAAAGTGATCTTGATAAGTTAAAGAAATGGACTGGAAATTACAGAATCGCATTTATCAATTGCAAAGTCCTTGACTTAGAAATATAAAAGAAATGGACTTGTATAGAAGGGTTGCTGGCTTTTTAACAATATTTGTGTAAAAGGTCTTGGAATAGGGGCCAATTAGAAGCTGAATATAAGCCAGCAGGGGTGCTGCAGCTATAAAAAAGACAAATGCAATTTTAGGCCTCATAATTATGTATGTATTTTCTAAATCACAAGAAGAAAATGTTTCCCTTGGCTCTGAACAACCTCAACATCAATCACTCTGACCACTTCTAGACACACATTTGAAGAAGGATTTATAGAGAAGAAAGGAAAAGTCAAAGAACAGGGAGGGCTAGGTGTTCTCTGAACTTGGTTGTTTTCTTGCAGGCATTTCATTACCCAGCTAGGTAACATCATCAGTGCTAGAAGGGAATGGGGATTGCTTTCTGCTTATATACAATGTCTTGCTCTTATATATAAGCAAGTGATTAACAGTGTTCTTGGTGCTTCCTTGATAGGAATATAAATATGATATGGATATGAAGGAACATGAAATACAGGTAGTCCTTGACTTACAACCATAATTCAGCCCAGAATTTCTGTTGCTAACCAAGAATTTTACCCATTTTGCAATCTTTCGTGCCACAGTTGTTAAGTGAGACACTGTGCTTGTTAAGTTACTAACACAGTAGTAAAGTCAATCTGGTTTCCCCGTTGACTTTGCTTTTCAAAAGGGGATCACATGACCCTCGGACACTGCAACTGTCATAAATATGAGCCAGTTGACAAGTATCTGAATTTTGATCACATGGCTATGGGGAGGCTGCAGTGGTCGTAAATGTGAAGAATGGTCATAAATCACTCTTTTTAATGCTTTCACTTTCAATAGTCATTAAACTAATGGTTGTAAGTCGAGGACTATCTGTAGTATATGAAACAGTGGTTGGATAGTGATAATTAGCCATCAAGGTGGGTGTGCCCTCCTTCATGTATTCAAGGAAAGACTGGATAAACAGTTTGTTATGATTGCTGAATTGAGCAAAGGGTTGGATTTAATAACCCCAATGACTATTTAAATCTAGGAATTTTATGTTTCTATTACACTAATCTATGTTTGGCCTCCAATCTTTTTTTCCACCACAAGTGTGCTAGAAAAAATAATTGCCACCTACTTTTTTTGTCTCATAATGTTGAAGTGTAACATTGCCACTTAAGTAAGTTTAGGTCAGAAAGAAAATGTAATCAGATACAGAAGCCAAGGAAGAATAAAAGAATAACAGAGTTGGAGTCAGAAAGGGATGTTATACTTAATTAATGACCTTGGCCATCTTGAACAACTAATTGTATTTCTCAGTAGACTAAACTCATTGGTTTCTCCAGTGTTATAAAGCATGTTCTGTAGGTACTGGGGACTTCTATCCTTAACAGAAAAGAGCTAAAACTCCCAGCTCCATTTTCGGGATCTCAGATCTGTTCTATGGAGACCTCCATAGAAAGACATTCCAGCAAGAGTATGAGTATGAGTATGACATTCAGAGGAAGAGAAAGGATCACATAAATTCACCAAAAGAAGCCAGTCTTAACAATTTGTGTTGAGTCAGTCAAAGGGGAAGTGGGTGGATGGAAGTCTAATTGAAAAGTACAGATATTCATTTTTCTCCATTTGCTCAAGACAGTCAGTATGCATTTTGAAATCTGCCTATTTCTTTAAAAAAAAAAATCTCAGGTCACGTTAAATCAACCCAAGACTTGTGTTGTTTGAATTTCTCATAGAAACATAATTTATCAAGGAGAAATGAAATCCTTTCAAAATCAGTAGATATAGATAGGTTGTTTTGACCCAAGGAAAATCTCTTGTTTTTCAAGGCCTTGCCAATAATACAAACTTTTATAATGAATTCTTAGAATAAATATAGTGGAAATCTGTCAGCAGGGCAGAAACATGACCGCTGCATTTTGAAGTACCAATTGTCAGAGCAGCCATCTTCATCCAAAAGGGATTTGAATCCAAAGAAAAAAGAAAGAAAAGAAAAAAGGACTACCGCAAGTCTTGTTAACAAGATCTTAACAAATTAATTCAATCTATTCTTCGGGATCCTAATGTTTTATAGACACTTGGAATGGAATAGATAATTATGGACTGGACTGGAATAGGAATAGGAATAGAATAGAACAAAACAGAACAACAGAATAGAACAGAACAGAATAGAATGTGGTTCTCGGCTTGCAGCCACAATTGTGCCTAAAATTTTGATTGCTAAGTGAAACACTTGTTAAGTAGATTTTTCCCATTTTATGACCTTTATTACCAAAGTTCTTTACTGAAGTTGTTAAGTTAGCAACACAACTTTAATGAATCTGACTTCCCCATTGACTTTGCTGGTCAGAAGATCACAAAAGGTGATCACATGATCCTGGGACACTGCAAATGATAGAAATATAAAGCAGTTACAAGCAACCAAATTTTGATCAAATCGCCATGGGGATGCTGCAACAAACGTAAATGTGAAAAACTGTCATAAATCACTTTTCTCAGTGATGTCATAACTTCAAACAGTCACTAAATGAATAAAATGGAAGGGAAGGGAATAGAATACTTTATTTGGCCAAAGGTGATTAGACACCCAAGGAATTTGTCTCCAGTGCATGAGCTCCCAGTGAACATACAAAATAATAAACTAATAATAATCATAATAATGATACTAATAAGAGAAAAAGAATCTTATTACAGTTCACCAAACTGATCAGTATCTGAGCCATTGGATTAGCTCCATTAGTCATTATTACATTTTGCAGGGTGTCCACCAATTTTTAAGTAGAGAGGAAGAGGAAGGGAAAAGAAGTACTGCAAAGTGATTCCCCAGTCCTAGACATGATCTTTATTCCCAAGAATACCTCTGAGTCCTACATCACCTCTAAAGACATGGATCTTTAGGAATTTAAATAAAAACCTTTGCTTGGAAAGGAGAATAAAAGCCCCCCCCCCAAAAGTCATAGAGAACCTGTAGCTGCCCCAGTGAGGTCTTGTCAAGGTGGATGTCAGGGAACAATCTGATCCGCTTTGCTTTTTAGAGAAATTGATGTTTTATGACTGACCTTTATGGTAGCTGATTTGCATGCATGCCTATGAAACATTTTCAAAATTTTAAATGTGTCCACTGAACCAAAAAATGTGGGAATTCCCATGTTAAATGGGCAAATGGTATGATGTGGTATAAGGCAACTTATATTACTTTAAAAAAAAAAAAAAGCTCAAGGTTATATGAAAATAAGGGTAGGTGAACATTCCTTCTACTTTATTCTTTGCACTTCATCATTTGAACACCCCACCCCATCCCAGTTAGTTAACTGGACTATGACCCTTTCCCAGGTTTTATATACAAGGATGGCATATATACAAGCAACTGACAAAGGAACTGACTCACCAACCTCGAGTATGAAACTTTTCCATGTGTTGTGCTGAAAAGAAATAATTGCCTGTCTCCTTTTACATTCCTGATGCAAGAAAAGAAAACTTATTCATTAAACAAAGCTGAAAATAGCGACAAATGAGCTGATATTAAGTTCATTGGTGGAAATGGAGAACATACTAATGAATTTTAACATGCTAGTTTTACCTTCCTTCCTTCTTTCCTTCCTTCCTGCTTTCCTCCCTCCCTCTCTCCTCCCTCCCTCCCACTTTCCCATTCTCCCTTCCTCTCTCCTTCCCTTATTTTTCTCATCTTCCTTCCTTCCTTCCTTCCTTCCTTCCTTCCTTCCTTCCTTCCTTCCTTCCCTCCCCAAACTTCTCCCTATAATAACTTTCCAGAATCCATTTTCTTCCAATATATTTCAGCAATTCTGCAATAGACATAATGTACAGCTGTCTGTGTAAGGATATATAATACCAGGTGCTTTCACAAAACCTTCTTGATCAAGCAGACCTTAGTTTTCTCCCCCAGTGCTCTAACGATGCTTGCTGTCATTCAACAGTTTCTAATCATGCATTTGGCTACCCCAAATGTGGCAAGTGTGGGAGTTATGGCAATAAAGGGCCGGGTTGTCATGCAACATTATGAAAGAGAGGGCAAACTTGTCATCTGTTGCGATTGAAGACAAAGACTAAAAGGTGAGATTTAAAGAAGAGAAAAGAAGCTTCAGGCTGAAGGATAGGGAGTCCTTCTAGATGGTAAGCAGCCGTTAAGCAGAGGAATGGTCTCCCTAGACCAAGGGGAGGCTCTGCTTGCTGGGGGTTTTCAAACAGAATCTGGACGGTTGGTAGTTTAGTAGATCCCTGCACTAAGATGGGAGTGGACTAGATCAGTGGTTCTCAACATTTTCTTCACCATGAACTTCCTTTAAATACCATTTGTGGCCATGAACCATGGCCACGGACCAAGACATAAGTCAAGATTCAAAGTATTAGAAAGCACAAATCATATGATGATGACATTGTGCCCCCCACCAGGGGTCTGTGAGCCACATGTTGAGAACCACTGGTCTAGGTGATCTCTAGAAAAAGGAAGGGAGAGATCACCGTTCCAGATTGCAAAGTAGAAGAATAGCTAGTAGCCACCTATTGGGTATGGCTGGGAATTGTGTGATGTAATTTTCAGAGAGTTGTTGGAGCGAGATTATGGCGCTTTCTTTGATCACTATGCTCTTCCAATTCTTTTTTCCCCCCTTCCCATTTTGATCAGAATTGATTTATCTGTTTTTTCATCAATGGCTCCATTTTTCAATTTTAAAAAAAATCCAGGCTAGAACTTTCTCCCCAAATTTAATTCTACCACACAACTTACCCTTCCTTCCTTCCTTCCTTCCTTCCTTCCTTCCTTCCTTCCTTCCTTCCTTCCTTCCTCCCTCCCTCCCTCCCTCCCTCCCTCCCCCTCCCTTGTTTTCTTGAAGCAAGCTGAGGAGAAACGACTTTCCTACAAGTATAATTTTATATTTATTACAAACATAACCCACTCACAATCCACATTCATGCTGTTTTGAAATTATTGAAATCTATCCTGGTTATTGGAATCTTTCCCTAAGTCACTATTTTTTCACCCTTTCTTTTTTTTTCTCCTGTCTTTCTTTTTAAAAAATCCTGTTGTTGCTTATCTTGAACAATAATTTCAAATTCCATTCAATCTGCACAGATTTCAGTTATTTGCCAGATAGCTTCAATTCTCGGTTATGACCACCTCGCTGCTATGAAATCACTGCGAACCCTCAGGGCCTTGAGGCCCCTCCGAGCCTTATCCCGGTTTGAGAGCATAAGGGTAAGGGTTGAAACCTTTCCATGTCTATGCAGTGTGTTCCTCTAAAATAACCATCACCTTCTCTCTTTCTCTTTCTGTCTCTTTCTGTCTCTCTCTCTCTCTCTCTTTTGCAGGGAACAACAAACATGGCAACTTCATTTTACAGTCAGCACAAACTGTATAATTTTTCAGGGAAAGGGTCTCCCAGGCAGGCTAACTTCTATAGCAACAGCAATGTTGCAGGTGCTGTGGGGGTGAAGGGTATGTGTGTTTGTGATGCCTGAGTGTGTATGAGGGTGTAATGTATGGGGGTGCATGTCTATGTGTAAGGATAGATGATAGATAAATAGGATGGATAGGTAGATGGGGAGGGAGAGAGAGGAGAGATAGATAGATAGATAGATAGATAGATAGATAGATAGATAGATAGATAGATAGATAGACAGACAGACAGACAGACAGACAGACAGACAGACAGACAGACAGACAGATATAGATAGAGGAGAAAGAGAGAAAGAAAGAAAGAAAGAAAGAAGGAAGGAAAGAAGGAAAGAAGGAAGGAAGGAAAGAGATAGGAATGAAGGAAAGAGAGATGAGAGAGAGAAAGAGAAAAAGAGAAAAGGGAAAAAGAAAGAAATAAGATGGATGGAGAGAGAGAGAGAAATAGGAGGGAGAGAGAAAGAAATATAGGATGGGGGTAGATGATAGATAGATAGATGATAGATAGATAGATGATTGATAGATAGATAGATAGATAGATAGATAGATAGATAGATAGATAGATAGATAGATAGACAGATCTTATATAATATAAAGCCATTCATCTTGAAAATACAAAATTATAGTCTTTGCAAAATGAGGATAGTACTGTGCCGCTACTATTTCTTTTCAGTTGGAGAAAAATATAGGAAAACTTAATTTTGTGCTTCAGAACTGATTGTCTCTCTGATTTCTGGTCTCTCTCTTTTGATCGAATGTTGACATTCTTTGGAGCTCAATGTGGTCATCTAGAGGGGAAAATGGGAACTGCAGGCATATCGATATCATCCTATCACTTTTGACAGTTCCTAATTCTTAGGTTTCATTTTGCATTGGAAATCAATAGTGCTGTGTCCTGGAAAAAAATATTTCTGTAGCAGCGGCTTCCCCTCTCCCCCATGAGTTAATGGTGCACTTCCCTCCAATTTAGGTTCTTGCTTCCTCAATCAATTAACCAGGTTTATCTTTACAGGTGCAAATCCAGAGAAGAGAAGCCGAATGGTAGGACTTTTGCTAATAGTTTGGACTTCTTCGTTTTGTGTCTCCCTTCAGGTCTCACTAATAAGCCTCATAGCTAGTTCTCTTGGATACTCCGAAATGGGTCCCATTAAATCCCTTAGGACCCTCAGAGCACTGAGGCCTTTAAGAGCACTCTCACGATTTGAAGGGATGAGGGTAAGACTTCAATTTCAAAACAACTACTACAAGACCCATCAGCAGAGCCTCTCTGTCCATGAGCATCCTGCAGCATGCTGTGAGGCCCTTCCTCCATCCCATCATCTCTGTGTTTGTGGTCTTTCTGTTCTCATTTTTCATGCCAGGCTTTATGTGAAATGATTGGCGCTGATCCTGTACCCTGCAGTGGACTTCTCTTTTTCCTCCTCCTCCTCCTCCTCTTCCACCTCTTCCTGCTGCTGCTGCTGCTGCTGCTAAAAATTTAGGCTGCTTGCTTGTGGAATTATCTTTGGCTTGGACTGATCCCGTCCTTGGTGGATTTCATTCTGCGCTAATCCCGGTTCATGCCTTGTTTACAGAGAACCTGTCATCTGGTTGACAACCAGACCTCAATTAGGACAACTTCCAATCACCTCCCCTGTCTCTTAATTTTCCTTTTTAAAAATTCACGTTGCCCTTTGAAACATTTCCCCCCAAATTGATTTGTAAGCCCATATGTGTCACAGTTAAAAAACCCTGAAACTAAAAACCACGGTTAAAAATAGAGAACAGATAAAAACAACTCAAGCAGGAAAATACTGAAAGGCGCTTAGGTAGAAGGGCTTCGTTACATCCCAAAATCTGACTACAGGTAGTCCTTGACTTATGACCACAACTGAAGCGAAAATTTCTGTTGCTACTCGAGGTGGTTGTTAAGTATGTTTTGCCCCATTTATAAACATTTTTTGCCAAAGTTGTTGAGCAAAATCATTGCAGTTGTTAAGTGAATCATGTGGCCATTAAGAGAATCTGACTGTCTTCTCTTGATGTTGCTTGTCAGAAACCATCTGGGAATGTTATACAAATAGTTATCACATGACTTTAGGAGAGTGCAACTGTCATAAATACATGCCAGTTGCCTAGCACCCAAATTATGATCATGTGACCATGAGGATGCTACAATGGACACAAATATGGAAAATGGTCATAAGTCACTTTTTTCAGTGCCTTTATAACTTCAGTCACTAAACGAATGGTTCTAAGTCTAGGACTGCCTGTACATCATATAATGTGGTTATATAAATAGATTGGAAAATTGAAGAATAAATACATTTTTGTCTGACTCCAGGAATATAATAGAACGGACACTTGGTAGATGCTTTTTGGAAGGAAGAACCGGGGGAGTGGGGGGCACCACAGGATAGATCCTGTTCCTTGGCCACTATCTGGTGTGCCACCCTTCAAGGCTCTAAATTCTCAGAGTTAAAGTGGGCACATGAGCCAAGAGTCATGCCGATAATATTGTACTCCTGATATGGATAAATAGAATATAGAATAGAATATTTTTGAGTCCTTCTCTATCCAGAGATAAAGCAGATTAATACTTTACTGTCTGAACACAAATACTAAATAGCAAGACTGATTCACAATCAGCCTTTCTGTATCTGTTGCTCCTGGTTAGATTTTCTCACAGCAGGAAGCCACTGTCTTCAGTGAAAACCCATAAAACAAGTTGCCACTACTCCATTGATTTCAAAGAAACCCAGCCCCTGAAATATACATGCAAAAAATAGTCCTGAAACAAAATATTGTCTATATATTTTGAATGTTGGTCTCCACTTTGGAGCCCATGTCAGGCATATGGAGCAGGGGTGTCAAACTGGATTTCTCCAAGGGCTGGACCAGCATTGTAGTTCTCCTTTGTGGGCCGGCCGGGGGTGGGTGGGGTGTCAAGACCGGACGGGTGCCTCCTGTAGCATCCTGCTGTCCAAAATGAGGTGTGGGGTGGCTGTGGGCAGCCCCCTGCACCCTTTTTTTAGCCTGGATGGCCCCCTGCAGTACATTGCCAGCCAAATTGGGCCAGGGGGTCATCCACATGCCCCCGTGCCCCATTTTTGCTAGCAGAGGCACCACAGGCCGGTCCTTTGCTATTTACAGGCAAGCCCCATGGGCCAGATTTAAGCACCCCACAGGCCGGATCCAGCCCACAGGCCTTGAGTTTGACACCCCTGATATCAAGCAATTATAATCTATGTATGAATATTGACAGACTAGTGCTTTGGCATCACCAACACTTAGGTAATGCCAGCAAGTTAAATATTTAAATATCTTCCTTATTTTAAAGGTGCTCCCCCCACAAAGGGCAACTGGGCTGGTTTTTATTTGAGAAAGAGTAAAAATGGTTCAGTTGCCTTTTTTTGGGTGGGGGAAGCACCTTTGAGACCACTAGGACTGGATGGCTGAGAATCTCTATAGACACCCAAGCAAGGATATTAACATGATGACCCAAATAGCCTTTCTGATTACCTATAATTCCATAGATAATTATAGAATAATAATTCTATTATTCTACAATTCTTTACAGTTTTTATGAAATGGGAATTGACCACAAGGTTTTGTAAACTTTCCTTCCCAAATTCACCTATAAGCCTCTGCATGTAGTCACTGACACCAGACTGAGAAAATTGCATTAAATGGGTGGCCGCGTTTTGATCCAATGCCCTCCTTGTAGTCAGCCATTTCTTCCAATTTCTTTTACAAATTCCTCCAGCCTTTATTATGCCACTTTCTTAAAACCTCTTAACCTCAGCTCATTCATCATTCAGAAGAGGGAAGAGGATGGGACCTGAAATCTCTAACACACCACAAAAGATTCAGAAAGGTTCCCCAGGGCTGGGGAACAATGATGGCCCCTTTTATGTCAGCCATTCCTGGGAGTTCTGGAAGTCCACAGGTCATAAAGGGGCCATTAGTTCCCCACCTCTGAGGAAGGCTGCGTTACAAGAACTAATCATGATGAATTTAAACTCTGATTGTTTCCCATCTTTATGACCAGTTGTAAAAGACAGAGGGCTGACAGTCTTTCTCTTTGGATGAATCCTGGTTAAGTGGGGCCTGGATTAGTCATGTCTTGTTCGGCTTTCCATCTTTTTCTGCTGCCACCTATTTGTATTTCCTGTTTCATTGCATAGGTAGCCATATCATTGCATAGGTCATGTATGCATGCATGCACTTGGACAATTGTTCATTGACATCCTTTGGTTGTGACATTTGTTACGGAGATTTGGTGTGCACTGCGCAAGGTGTCGACAAGCCTGTTTTTAAACGGGGTGGGGGAGCATCCACGAGGTTTCCGCTCTTTCCATTTTCTAGTTTCCGTTTGCAGTATTTCAAGCTACGGCTGTTTTGAAAGGTTCTGAGCTTGGTGCACGTATATAGAGGAGATGCAAACATAAAAAGAAAAAAGAAAAATACAATGTTTGCGTTTGCAGAATGAAATACAGATTTCTGTTTGCTAAGTATGTGATCAAGAGGGGGGGGAAATACTAAAAAGAAAAGACGCGTTTGCAATAAGTAAATGTTGCTCTGTCTTTTGCTTGCTCACTCTTTTTTTTAACCATGCTCACAAATGTGCCAAATTATTTTCTGATAACTGAGGATTTGTAAAACTTTGCAAGACTCTGAAAGGGGGTTTCTGTTTGCAGCCCAAGTCTGTTACAAGGTACTTTTGCAATTGGAGAGATGTTCATTTGTATGCTTGGTTACTATCTCACTTTATTTGTGAACATGGCATTTGTATGTGTGTGCGTGCGTAGGTGTGCATGTATGTCTGTGTTGGATAATTCTTTCTTGTTTATTTTTGCATGATGGTGCCATATTGGTACATTTAATCTTCTCCGTAATTGAAGAATAAGTAATGCATTCTGCCTGCATAAAACCAAAGGAGCAAAATATATTATTTGTAGTTAAAAGCATGGTTGAATTCCTTAATTGATATGGTTTTATTGCTCTTTCTTTTAAAATGCACACTTCTCTGTTCTTAAAAATATTAACCAAAGAAGCCAATCAAACAGCTGAGAGGAAATTAACTATTTGTGGCTAGGTATTAATTATTTCAGTGGCTTAAACACAATTTTCAACCGACTCAAATAATTTTATAAAATGGAGAATTCCACTTATAACTCCTTTATAAGAAATCAATTCATGCAAAACTCCTTCTGCTTGACTTTCCAGGTAAATGCAACCCGGAGAGGCAAAAAAAATAGAGGGATAAATTTGCAGTTGGTTATCTCAAACTGTATTTCCAGAGTGGGCCAAGAAAACTGTCAGGAAAAGATGATGGAAGCAATGATCAACCTCAGTCAAGTTACTTATTCTCACACCTGCCATCTTTCTGCAATTGTTTGCTGGACATCCATGTTAGATAATATTGACAGCCCTCAACGTACAACCACAATTGAGCCCAAAATGTCTGTTGCTAAATCAGACTTTTGTTAAGTGAGGGTTGCCTCATTTTGCAACCTTTCTTTCCACCGTTGTTAAGCGAATCACCACAGCTGTTGAGTTAGTAACACAGGTTAAGTGAAAATGGCTTCCCTGTTGACTTTGCTTATCGGAAGTGTACAAACGGTGACCCCAGGAAACTTCAGGCCCCTGTTTAAAAGACTGTCTGGTCCCTGTTCCGTTAAAGGGTTAAAGAAGAAAAAGAAAAGAAAGCAGGTGAAATATTTTGTCGTGATCCATGTACAGCTAACGTCGTTGTTGTTAGTGGTGAAGTCGTGTCCGACCCATCGCAACCCCATGGACAACATTCCTCCAAGCCTTCCTGACCTTTATCATCCTCTGGAGTCCACTTAATCTCCGGCCAACTGCTTCGGTGACTCCATCCAGCCACCTCCTTCTCTGTCGTCCCCTTCTTCTTTTGCCCTCAATCTTTCCCAGCACGAGGCTCTTCTCCAGTGAGTCCTTCCTTCTTGTTGGGTGGCCAAAGGATTTGAGTTTCATCTTCAGGATCTGACCTTCTAAAGAGCAGTCTAGCATAGGAGACATTTTTTAAACCTTGCATTCCTCAATTCCACTGGTGCACCTATCACTGATTTCTACTTTTTTCTTCTATCTTTCCTTCCTGAACCTTTCTTGTTTTCCCTGCCCATCTTTCTTCCCTCAACTCATTTGATCAACTGAGTTTAGGAAGATTCAAAATCTTCCTGCTTGCTTCCTTGGGACCTGAGATCAGTTCAGTCACTCAAAGAGATAAGC
The DNA here is from genome assembly GCF_009769535.1 of Thamnophis elegans. Taxonomy (NCBI): domain Eukaryota; kingdom Metazoa; phylum Chordata; class Lepidosauria; order Squamata; family Natricidae; genus Thamnophis; species Thamnophis elegans. The sequence continues at coordinate 8,096,752 of NC_045558.1, forward strand.
GAGGTATTAATACAGGGCATTATTAAACAGCCTTACAACTGCACAGGGTTAAGAGCAAGTCAGCAGAGAGCTGTTCAAGAAAACCATCCTCTTCCCAAATGTCTTAAGTACAGTTCATTAGACTAGGCAGACTAATAGAGCAAAGATCAATATAGAGATGAAAGCATCTATCAATGCCCAATTTGCCAAGTGCATTTCAGACGCTTCAGGTTTTCTGCAGCTGCTCACAATTTTGTAGAATTGAGGACTCTGAACTACAGTGGAGCCTCTTACAGAAATGAGATCATGTCAGTATCAAATAAGATTTATTCAAATTTGATTTTTCAGCCCATTTAGGTCACTTACAAATAGAATAGTTCTAAAAGACAAGTGTTAGTTTCCTAATGTAATTGAACTAAGTTCTACATATCAACAGGTAGTCTTCGATTGATGACTAAAATTGAACCCAAACTTTTGGTTGCTAAGTGAGTCAGTTAAATGAGCTTGCCCAATTTTACGACCTTTTTGCCTCAGTTGTTAAATGACTCACTCAATTGTTAAGTTAGTAATATGACTATTAAGTGATTCTGGCTTCCCCATTGACTTTGCTGGTCAGAAGGTCACAAAAAGGGATCACATGACCCCAAGAGACACTACAACCATCATAAATACATGCCAGTTGCCAAGTGTCTGAATTTTGATCATGTGACCATGAGGATGCTACCACAGTCATAAGGAAGAAAAACATTCATAAGTCACTTTTTTCCATACTGTTGTAATTTTGAATGGTCACTAAATTAATGGTTGTAAGTCAAGGACTACCCATATTCCCTGAATTGCTACGTTGTAGCTCCACCTTACCCAGTAATACCCCATATATGGCAACAAGAAATATTGTGATTTCTGGGAACTGTAGTTTCAGTGCACCTAAAAAGTGCCAGATCGGAGAAGTTTGTGTGCCTGATGCTTTTACCAAAGACTCTCCTTCAAGACCTTGTCTGAATAGGAAAGGATGCGAGAATACAATCCATCTTTCAAAAAAGTAGGAAGCCTGATTAAAATGAAGGTGCAAACTTGTAAGCTCAAAGAGACCAAGGCAAAACTATCCTTAAAGTTCCATTTTAATAAGACAGACATGTTGACATTATGCTATGAAATCCCAATACTGGAAATGACATCAGAATTCCATCCAGTTAAAAGTCCATGATCTTGTCCCCACAACCACAATCCATCACATGGTCCAATCTTCTTCTTCCACGCTGGCATTCACACCCAGCTGCTTCCGGTCAGGTGTACTGGTACAGAGACAAAGGATGACCTTGGCTTCTAGTAAAGAATGATAACAATACATTCCACAATCTTACTCCTGTCTATTCCCCCCTCCCATCAACTATACTAAAAAACAGCATAATGAAATAAGAGAAAGTGTGGCAGGCCAAAATTCTAAAAGGAATATAATTGCAGGCCTAACACCCTGATATAGTAGATGGTATAAAAATGCTGCAAAATCAGTCAGTAAATTCTTTCCAAGCCACAAGTATCCACAGAAGTGAGGTCAAGGGCAGCCAGGAAATGCGCCTCATGATGCAAAAGAGTTGCATTAGATATCCCAACATTCCATTTGCCTATTGTGCAATTGTGTCATCAGGCTCATGTTGCTCAAAGACACTAGCTTGCTAGAGTTGTCTATGCCACAAATGTGTTTACCAATAAAGAAAAATAATTGTGGCTCAGGGTTGAGAAGAGAGGGGTTCTTGGTGCTCTGTGAGATTGGTGGTTTTCTTGCAGACGTTTCATTACCCAAATTAGGTAACAACATGGATGATGTTATCCAGGTGGGTAATGAAACATCTGCAAGAAAACAAACAAGCCCAAGGAACACCCAGGCCTCACCCACACATATGTTTCCCAGCTGAGTGCAATTGGAATAGAAAGACTTTGACTTTTCAGTTAGATGAGGAATAATTAGAAATACCTGTCCTGCATATTCTTAGTAAGTTTAGCCATCTTTAACCATGACTCAGATGCACTAAGGCTTAGTATTATTACCAGGCTATGTTATATATTACAATGTGCCAGGGGTGGAGTAAAGAGGGGAACCAAGTCCCAGGAGAGAGAGATTAAGTAGCTATAATGCCGAGGTACAAATACATCAAGCAGGAAGGATGATAATAGCCAATGGCTCACCCTCGGGGAACATATTATGAAACCAAAAGCCTAGTTTTGAAATTAATGAACTCGGCACAACTTCTTTGAAGTTAATGGTGCCTGTGATAGTGGATTGATTGAAGCATCAGAACTGAATGGGGCAGCAGCTTAAGGCAAAGACAGAATGGGTCGTGGCGTGAAGAGGTTCTCTCCAACATACCTATTGTGTGCTGCCCTTGAACTGAAAAAAATATACCTCTCTTTACCCTTTCTAGTTTTCATTTTCTTGGCATTCTGAGTGGTCAAGTCCCAAAAAAGGCAAAAAAAATGAGCTAGAATCTCTAAAATATTTAAGAAAGCTGCTGTTCCAGTTCTGGAGTTGGTGATAAGAGGAATGATCAGACAGTTGGTTTTAATGGCATTGATCAGAGTGAATAGATAATTTAAGGCAGGGGTGTCAATGCTGGCTTGGGAATTCTGGGAGTTGAAGTCCACAAGTCTTAAAGTTCTCAAGTTTGGACACCCCTGGTTTAAGGTTCTAGAAGTCACCGAATGTTGCTTTGTAGTAATTCTTGGCCTGCCTGGAGGACCATACAGGTTTTCATCCCTTCTATAAGACATCGTAGGCGCCTCCTAGATCTTAATTGGCTCTCGGGCTCAGATACTAAGAACCAGTGAAAAGCAACTGAATTCCCAGACATAGGAAGGCATATAATTGATACCATGAAGAAGGTGGCAGGCTTTGAATTGCCGTGCCAACAATGGACAACCCTGAATAGGATTTGAACAGCACACAGAACCTGCTGGGACTCACTGTGTGAATAGGACACAGTATGCTCCCCTCAGTGTGATTGCGAGGTCACCGGATGTAAGCTGAGGCCATATAGCGCAGTCTGGCATCTGATTTCCCCCCCCCATATAAATGATACTGCGCTTCAATGGTTAAAAGGGACCTCAGAAGTCTTCTAGTCCAACCCCCTTCTGCTAAAGCAGAAGTCCTATCCCATTTATTAGGTTTATATTTATTTAGGTTAGATGTTGGTATGTGAATGTAGATATCTTTTAACATTCATATTTTATTGTGTTTTTTAGTCTAGGTGAAATGTTAATATATATTGCAAGTCCATGTATAGTATGCCATACACTAAATAAGTAAATAAATAAGAACCATCTTAAGAAGACACTGAGCTATATACAAAAACAGGGCTCTAGCATATCCGCATCTGTTTGTATACAGGTGGTCCTTGACTTACGATCACAATTGAGCCAAAAATTTCTGTTGCTAAGCGAGACAGTTGTTAAATGAATGTGGCTTCCCCATTGACCTTGCTTGTCAGAAAGTGGCAAAAGGTACATGACCTCAGGACACTGCAACCATCATAAGTATGAACCAGTTGCCAAATGTCTGACTTTTGATCACGCAACCATGGGAAAGCTGCAATGGTTTTAAGTGGGAAAACGGCCATAAGTCACTTTTTTCAATGCCATTGTAACTAAATGAACTGTTATAAGTCAAGGACTATGTGTATCTGGCAGAAGGCCTAACCAGAGGGTTTATCCTTGAATGGGTATTGGCTGAATTTTTTAATAAATAGTTGGTGTGAGGATCCTGAATTAAGACCATAGAAGAAGGGGTGTTGCAATGCAGTAACAGGAATGTAGAAATTAGTCTGGATTGATCTAGATCACAGTTCATCTAGATGATTTCTCTAGAAGTCCTGGAAATTTCCTTTATCCCACTCTCTCAACTCCTCAAAAAAGATTTTTTTAAAATAAAACTAAAATAATAATTATCAAGGAAGCGCGATCTCCTGGTAGACTGTCATTCAAAAAAGAAGACAACACAAGAAACAGATAGTTATTTTGGATCTTGTTACATTACAGGACAGCACAATTAAAAGTACCTGCTTCCAAACTAAACTACAGATGGACAGTCAAAATAAATACCCATATGAAAATCTTCCCTGGCACTAAAGAAATTAGCTTTGTTAGATTTGTAGTTCATCCATCACATTCTATCGCAATAATAGTCTTTTCAGCTATTGATGGTTCTTGGATTTGTTGTCCTAAAAGGGAATTTGGCCAAGATGTAAAAACATCAGCAGAGCATTATGCTATTAATAATTTACCTGGAGAAGTGTCAAATGTTTTGCTCCGAGTTTTTGTGCCTTGTTATGTTATCTCCCAGGAAAATGGTTGGGGAAATTCTGGATATGAGGATGACAGGGACTGCATGTCTCTGAGTATTTATTGTTTTAACTTTATTTGCATGGTTGTGTATGTTTGTATCTTGTGCATTTGTCCTTAACTCTGCATGGTGCTCCCATTTGCAAATCACCTCTTTTAATTCTGAAACGTCTTGTAGTGTATTTGCAATAATGATGGTCACTGGACAAATTTACTCTGTCAAGGACCAAATTACATGTGTCTCTGCCATCATCCTTACCTTGATTACCACTGCCTCCCAGTCATTCTTCTGATATGTTTCTCTTCAGAATTTTACTTTGGCTAATAACATTTCTTTACTCTGTTTTTAATTCTGCCCAGTAACAAAAGCTGTCTGGGCTGATGAAAAATGGAAATAATGAAATGACAATAAAATCAAACAACAGTAATAACCATGTGGAAAGAAAAATACAGGTAGTCCTTGACTTATAGCCACAATTAAACCCAGAATTTCTGTTGCTAAGTGAGACATTTATTAAGTGATTTTTGCCCCATTTGAGAACCATTCTTTCCACAGTTGTTAAGTGAATCAGTGCAGTTGTTAAGTTGGTAACACAGTTGTTAAGTGAATCTGGCTTCCCCGTTGATTTTTCTAGTCAGAAGGTCACAACCCTGGGACACTGCAACCGTCATAAATATGAGTCAGTTGCCAAGCATCTGAGTTTTGACCATGGGGATGCTGCAATGGTCGCAAGTGTGAAAAATGGTCATAAGTCTTTTTTCCAGTGCTGTTGTAACTTTGAATGGCCACTAAATGAACTGAGGACTACTTGTACCATATAGCTACAAAACAGCTGCCCTCCTAAGGCAGTATAGGCACAAATGAATGGAACAATTGAAATGTAAAATGCCTGGGGGGTTAAAAGAAAGGAACGTACAGAAATGACAACTATGGGGGTGTCAGGCAATCGTGCATTCATTTGGTCACTAAAAATGGCACCCACAAAAGCAGTGAGGCCACACCTATTTATAAAAGTTTTCCTGGGCTACTAGGCACATAAACTAAATTGTCTCATGTCTACTAGCTTTCAGAAGAAAAGGGGAAGTGTAAAAGTCATACACACTCACTCACACACACACATACACACACAGAAGTGCAGTAGATAGGATGCTGAGTTTGTCGATCAGAAAGGTTGGCAGTTCGAATCCCTAGTGCTGCCTAAAAGAGTGAGCTCCCGTTACTTGTCCCAGCTTCTGCCAATCCAGCAATTCAAAAGCAAAGTAAAAAAAAAGGGACCACCTTTGGTGGGAAGATAACAGTGTTCCGTCGCCTTTGGCATTTAGTTATGCCGGCCACATGACCACGGGGACATCTTCGGGGACACACACACATACACACGCACACACTGTCATACCTCCTCAAAAACCCACCAAATCTTTGTCTGCTGGTAAAATATTCTTTAGCGCAGAGGCCATTCTTGTAACCAGTCTCTCTCCAGGCTATCATTAATATAAATATTTTCTCATGATGAGACAAGGTTGCTGATTGCTGATGGAGATGAATCCGTTGTTACGGATAATGCAAGGAATTTTGACAAGGTAGTCTTACAGTATGAGAGTTTATTTATTCAAGGTTATCTTTTATTATTTAATTGAGGCGTCACCAAAACTTGACAACTTTAAGCATGGATGGCTGAGGAATTCTAAGAGTTGAAGTCCATAAGTCTTAAAGTTGCCAAGTGTGGAGACCCCTGATTTAATCCATGGTATGTTTCCCATGGCTGGAGAGAGCATTGCAAGAGTTTGGTAAGGACACCCACAATGTTGTGGGCATCTTCTGCAGAATTCTATACAAATAATCTGGATTTAGCCATGGGCAAAGTGATGTTGGTACAATGCAACGATTGACTCTCACCAATGTTTTAATGCATTAACACAGGGCTCTTCAACCTTGGCATCTTTAAGACTTGTGGACTTCAGCTTTGCTGGCTGAGGAATTCTGGGAGTTGGAGTTCACAAGTCTTAAAATTGCCAAGGTTGGAGACCCCTGCATTAACATACATCTCAGTCCCCACTTACCATGTCCCTGATTCACATTCTTCCTCCCTATAGTCACTATTGGGTATGCTGTCAATGTAACCTTTTTTGTTAGACTTTTCCTCAAGAGCTCAAGGTGTTTCCCATAAGATGTTATCCCAATGACTGCAATCTTGTGAGGTAGGCCAGCCTGAGATACCGTGAGTGACTCAAAGTCACCTAGTGAAAATCCTGGGCTTGGGGCTGGCTTGGACTGGGGTCTCCCTGCTGCTTGTCCAACACTTTCCCCACCACAGCACACCGCCTCTTTGGGGACATTATGGAGTAGTTCCTCCATGGGGAATACAGGTAGTCCTCAACTTACGACCACAATTGAGCCAAAATTTCTCTTGCTAAGTGAGACAGCTATTAGGTTCCTGCCCCCTTCTCTGATTGTTTCCTGGCCATACGGGTAGTCCTTGGTTTACAACCGTTCATTTAGTGACCCTTTGAAGTTACCACGGCACTGAAAGAAGTGACTTATGGCCATTTTCACACTTACGATTGTTGCAGCATTCCCACGGTCATGTGATCAAAATTCAGATGCTTGGCAACGGGTTCATATTTATGACAACTGCAGTGTTCTGGGATGTTATGTGATCCCCCTTTTGTGACTTTCTGAGAAGGAAAGTCAATGGGGAAGCCCGATTCACTTAACAGCCGTGCTACTATCTTGACAACTGCACTGATTTGTTTAACAAAAGTGGCAAGAAAAGTCATTAAATGGGACAAAACTCAACAAGTGTTTCACTTAGCAACATAAATTTGGAGCTCAGTTGTGGTTGTAAGTTGAAGATTGCCTCTATCCTCTCTTTCTTTAAGGTCATCCACGCATTCCATTAATGTGGGTAAAGGCTGATTTGAACAAATGGAAAAATGTTGTATAATACAAGTACAAAAATTAACAATAAGTGAATTTTCAATGTTCATTTCCTAAACCGATGTGGGGGGGGTTGTTATATTGCTGTTTTGGGACAGGGGTAACCCAGCTACAAGCCCATCTTCAATCTCAGATACTTAATGGTTAACTTTAACTCCATCAGTTCAACCCAGGCTGTGTTTGTTTGAGGAGATAAAATTGAAGGCAAAAATGCTGCTTACACCACCTTGATTCCTGGAGGGGAAAAAGAGTGTAAATCTTACAAACAATATTAGGTATGAAGTTTTCAAGAGAACTTCATAATATCTGTATTCTGTGTTTAAAGTGTAATAAATTATACATTGAAAACACACCAAAGTGCATGTGCTGCATCGAAATAAATCAACTATATTATTGGCTTGTCCCAAAGTCTACAATGGACTCATTAGATGAGATGTAACATTTCCTATCATTCGATTGACACTTGAAACAACGTGTGATTTCTTGAGATCAATACAGCTTAGCCTCCATTCCAGAAATCCAAGGAAGGTGAAGTAAAAGCTGATACGGAGATCAAAGACACAAATCAACAAAGAGAGACATATTTGCACTTGATAAAAACAAGGAGGAGGAGAAACGGAGTTACTGAGCTGGCAAGGTTGTCTTAAGCCAGTGAAAGTAACAATTGTGAGAATCATCTCAAAGTAATTCAGCTCAGATCATCTGAACACAAGGCAATTGCAGTTCCACCCTACATTTTTTGTTTAGTCAGTATTGTCTTTTGCTGAATAGTATATAGAATCTTTCATGTTCTGTGTGCATAATTCCTCCCTTCTTTATACCTGAGATTGGTGACTGATGACTTGAGCGATGTGTCTGTAATTTACTGTATTGTCTGTTGGAGTGCATGTCAATATTACTCAAATGTTTCATGCCTGAGGTGATAATTTTTATCCTGCTAAAATATCCATCTCCATTGCTTCAATACAATATTGCAAATGTGACTTTTCTTACCACAATGGTGTTATCTTGCCTTGATTGATGTATGTTTCTTTGGTCTTAAACTTTTCCAAAGTGGATTGGCCTCATTCCAATCTACATTCCTGGTCTTTTGACCAGATCTTACATAATTCTGTCCTCAGCTATGCAGTATTATCTTTGCGTGAATTATCATGAAATAATTTATATTGCTCATTGATCCTGCTGGGAAGATACAGAAAAGCAGAAATTTGTAACATATGAAATTTATATGAAAACTTGAACAAATGAAAGCAAGGAGGAATTTCTGTTAATTTCTGTTACTAGAATGTGTTCCAGTGATAAATCAAGGACTGGGGAAACAGTCCTCTGTTTTAGTCTCAAAAATGTTCAGAGTAGATGCAGGTATCTGCATCATGACCATATCAAAAAATGGGGGAAAGATGATACAGGTCAGATCAAGCCACCAAGCAGAAATGTTGTCCTCTTCTCTAGAGGAGAGAGAGGGATGCCTTCTTCCACTATATGAGATAAGGAGTCTCCACTTTAAGACTTGTGGACTTCAACTCCTAGAATTCCATAGCCGGCATGACTGGTTCAGGAATTCTGAGAGTTGAAGTCCACAAGTCTTAAAGTGGCCAAGTCTGGAGATCCTGAGTTATATCATTCAGTACCTGAATTGATATGATGGTAATGGCCCTCAATCTTCCAGGATTTCATTGATTTACAGGTGTCTAATGAATAAAATCTGGAGATCGAATCCAAATTGTAGTTCAGTTTTAAATGTAATCAAAAATTACGGGATTGATTTCAATCCAACTATTGTGATGATACAGGCCTTAATAGGCAATTAATGGAAATGATGTATGCAAGTGTTTTGAACAAATGAACAGTTTCAATCATGTAGAACCATGCACTCTTTCTGAGAATGTTTACACAGATGACCATGAATATAATTTGCAGCAATTCTCATAGCTACGTCTTAATAATCATGCTCACAGTAGCTTGAATATGCAGTTCCTACATTACATTGTTCCATGTGAATGCATACTCAAACATGCTGGAATTGCTCGTATCTATAGTGTGTGTGCATGTTTGTACAAACTGGATGTGAGTTTCAAAAGATTATTCCTTGGATATATTTGTTAATTGGAAGAAAATCTCCCTTTCTCATTCTAGGCATATCTACTGGAGCCATAGGTATGCCGATGCATCTTAGAGCTTTGATAAACAATACTATATTAATTATTAATCAGAAGATAGGTTCCTATAAATATTAAACATGTAGTAAGTCCTACACAGTGGGCTCTCAGCTGGCAAAAGCATTTTATGACAATAATGATTCATAAAATATTGCTCTTCTATATGCTTTTGATGGCCAAGATAAATTAGGAAGCAGCAACACCACATTATAAAACCAACTTTGGTTCCAGAAACTGAATATTGCTTTAATGGCTCCATGTCAACACAACAAAAGAGGCATTTCCACATTGTGCTTCAGTATCTGGGAAGTTTGACGCTTATTTTCATATAGCTGCCAATGGAAGGGAATCGTATCTTGATGAGAAGAGTTCAGATATCAAAAGCAGTGCTAAATAAACTAGATACAGGTAGTCCTCAACTTACAACTATCATTGAGCCCAACATTTATTTTGCTAAGCCAGACAATTGTTAAGTGAGTTTTGCCCCATATAACAACTTTTCTTGCCACATTTGTTAAGTGAATCACTGTATTTATTAAATTAGTAACACGGTTGTTGAGTGAATCTGGTTTCTCCATTGAGTTGGCTGGTCAGAAGGTTGCAAAAGGGGATCACTTGCCACAGAGACACTGCAACCATCATAAATATGAGTCAGTTGCCTGAATTTTGATCACATGACCATGGGGATGCTGCAAGTGAAAAAATGTCATCACTTTTTTCAGTGCCGTTGCAACATTGAATGTTCACTAAATGAACTGTTGTAAGTTGACTACTACCTGTACAGTATCAATACATTTTTATTAGACCAACACAAAATCTTGGATGGATAAGTTAGTTAATTCCCTGAGTTGAATGAACTTGTGGAAAGTCATTTGTCTTTTCTTTAAAAAAAAAAGACAGTAAACAGAAGGAACTTCCATACTTACGTTTGCTAAATAAGTTTATTTTTAAACTGTCTTTTTTCGGGGTGTATAATTTGAGTTAGGAGGTGTGTAGAGCAACTAGGTTCTAGGTGGGATTACACAGCAGATCCATTGCAATTAACTGAATGTTGTCTTCTCCTCCGTCAAAGGTGGTAGTGAATGCCTTGGTAGGGGCCATCCCTTCAATCATGAATGTTCTGCTTGTCTGCCTCATTTTTTGGCTCATCTTCAGCATCATGGGAGTCAACTTATTTGCCGGCAAATTTGGGAAATGCATTAACAAGACAGAAGGCGATGAGCCTTTGAACCACACAATTGTCAACAACAAGAGTGAGTGTCAAAGCATGAATGACACTGGAGAGTTGTACTGGACCGTAGTGAAAGTCAACTTTGACAATGTTGGTGCTGGTTACCTGGCTCTGCTTCAAGTGGTGAGTTTAAATTTCATCTAGATCATCATTGGAAATGTCTCTCGGCCAAGGAAATGCCCGCTTGGTTCAATATGAAATGTCAGATTAATTAAATTTAGATAAAAATATGGGGTTTTTTTGTGGGGGGGAGAAAGCCCAATGGAAAAAGGGGATCTATAGGTGTTATTTAGATTATTCAAATATGGGCCATATGATAGCAAATGTCATATTGAAGGGACATTCCTATTATTCAATGTTCTGCTACAATGGAAGAAATGGCTCTTCTAAGATTCTGTCTCTGATCCAGAGTTCCTTCATCTGTGTTTAATCTGACATGTGCACAAATAAGCCTTGATTCCTCTGTGCTCTGTGATGGATGGTTCTTCTGTGTGCATACTGCATCTTTCGTATTTGCAATTAAAATAGCTCATTTGGCATATCTTTAAAGTTTCTGCAATTACCTATTGAGTGTGATGTTAAGTTTCTAGAAAGAGGAGATTTATCGCCTGGTCTTTTATGAAGTGAGATATACTTCTCCAATATGTTTGATGATGGTACATTATATTTTTCAGTGATTTAAGGAATTTACATGTTTCAACACAGATCTGGTGCTTCCAGACATGTTGAAACGAATTACACCAGTCCTACATATAGATAACTTCAGATAGGAAGTTAGAGCACAGTGGTTAGAAAGTGGTATATTGAAGGCTGTATCTGTTCAATTTTGATGGGGCTCAAGGTTCAGGACTCAGCCTTCCATTCTTCCAAGGTGGGTAAAATGAGGACCCAGATTGCTCAGGGCAATAGGCTGACTCTGTAAACCACTTACACAGTGCGGTAAAGCTTAGAGAGGGCAATAAAAGCACTGGGAAGCGGTATATAAATTTAAGTGCTATTGCTGTTGCTATTGCTAGTTGTCAAAACAGATAAAGATTGCAGTAGTTCACCTTCAAAGTCTCTTTGTAATGGGATAATCTTACTCCATTTTCTGTTGGGTAAGTTTTATGTTCCTTAGAGCTGAAGACAAAAGGGAACTGCTGAAGAGTAGGCATTTGTGTTAATCTGAATGTATGCCTAGTTGTCTCACATTTGTGGGATTCCCTGTTTATTTCAGGCTGTCTTGCCTACATACCAGATTGCAAATGAGGTTCAGCAAGGATTGTCTCTGCAGTTCCTTTTTTGCTATGGAATAATTAAATCAGAAAGTCCACATTTCCCTTCCTTTGTAATGAAGCAGTTGTGCTTAAACTCTTCTATGCTTAAGGCTCTCAAATGAATAAATAGTCCAGTTTCGCATTTCTTTGTTGAATGTTAAACTAGCAAAATTTCTCTTTTATAGGGATAGGAAAGGAAAGAGAGGCCATTTTATGCTGTTTTTGCAGAACCCAACTTTCTAGTTCATTTAATAGGGCATGGCATAGATCTATGTCATGACGCACCAAATATTTCTCGACAATGCACAATTTGAGAGCCAAATGTTTTTATCAGTTTGTTTGTTTTTTCTGCTTGCAATTAGTAATATTGAGACAGGGCCCTTAAAATAGCAAGTAGAATTCTAAAACAAAAAAATAGAAGGCAAAATGCAATGCCCTTACTTCAGTGAGCTCGTGCTAGATCAGCAGACAATATTTCCATGAGAACTAAATCAAAATATTGGGCTGAAATCCTGATTTGCTAGGAAATATTACACGTGTCTTTTTATCCTTACTAGACCAAATGCCTTGAATTGGCCTAATCATGATCTGAGGAAGAACAGGGATAACGCTGGAAAAACCAGACCTTCATATTATGTTCTTGATGACATGAAATTCGACACGTTGAATAAATTTCAGTGGCTAAATCACATTATATCTAAGTATGTCATGAGACTCAGGCAATCACATTAAACCCTACTATATATTTGTTCTAGTACTATATATTTGTTCTATCTTAGGATATTATGAATTACAGAATAGCAGAGTTGGAAGGGACCTTAGAGGTCTTCCAATCCAACCCCCTGACTGAGCAGGAGAACTTACACTATTCCAAAATAATGACTGTCCAATCTCTTCTTGAAAGCTTTCAGTGATGAAGCAACCACAACACAGGCTGTTCCATTGATTAATTGTTTTCACTGTCAAGGAATTTCTCCTTAGTTCTAGGTTTGTTTTCTCTTTGATAAATTTCCATCTATTACTTCTTGTCCTGCCTTCAGGTGATTTGGAGAACAGGTCAAACCCCTCTGTGACAGACCCTCAATTTTTGTTTTCATTGTGTGAAACAAGAACACAGATATTATCATTGGCTGGTAATGCTTTGAATGTGTTGTTGAATTGAGCCATTATTGGGAAGATCTTGGAGAAATTAACAAGCCAGCCATGGTAATAGTTCCATCATGTTTCTTCAGCAACAAGACATCATCTAAGCAGACATGCATAAAGAAAGATGACTTAACAAAGGCTTTTGTAATCAGTTCAAAAATCCTACTTCCTTGAAAAACATTGGTTTTCTTTTTATCTTCCAGCAATGCACACTTGAGTAGAATAGGTGTTGATGATGCCTTCTACACTCTTAGAAGCCAGAGGATAGGCAACGAGCAGAATTTCCTGTGGACACATGAAGCTGACTCAGATTACCTTTTGACGGATATTTAGCCTAGCATTGTCAGCTTTGATCTTTGGCTGCTTACAGACCAGTTTTCCATTGCCTTGAGATCCCTTTGAATCAGAGATTAAATCTGCTTGCATGTAATTTGTCAATGAGCTACAGTCCCTTCCCAAAATAATACACTAACCTTCAGTGATGGGTGCTAGAAAACAAGCACTGTTCTTGAATTAGCTCTTTTCTGTATCAGCCAACATTTCATGGGTGCAAATAAGGTACACAATTAAAATTCCAGTCCTGCGCATCACGGCTTGAGCATCCCACCTTTCTGTGTTTGTTTTGTTACAATCATGGGAGCCCTTTCTGCTGTCTTCAGATGCAGATTTCAAGCTTAGAACATAGAGCCCAGAATCATGGGGCTGGAAGGGAGCTCAAAGGTCTTCTAGTCGAACCCACTGCTCAAGGCAGGAGATCATAAGCCATCCCAGTTAAATGCCTGTCCTGTCTGTTTTTAAAAAGCTCTAGTGATGGAGCACCCAGAACTTCTGGAGGAAAACTATTCCATTGATTAATTGATCTCACTGTCAGAAAATTTCTCCTTACCTTTAGGTTGGATCTCTCTTTAATCTCGAAACTCTCTTTTAGCTCAAGGTTTTGTTCTTAAGATGATTGTCCCCCATTAGTCAGAATGACATTCTGTGAACTGCACTCTTATCAGCATTCATTCATTCATTCATTCATTCATTCATTCAATCAATCAATCAATCAATCAATCAGATAGAGCTGAAGGAGGGACCTTGGAGGTCTTCTACCCTGTTTCCCTGAAAATAAGCCCTCCCTGGATAATAAGCCCAATCAGGCTTTTGAGCCCATGCGCTAAAATAAGCTCTTCCCCCAAAATATTGCAATGCAGCAGCAGCTATGAGGTGACCACAATCACTGCCTCCTGCACCTCAAAAATAATAAGATCTCCGTGAAAATAAGGCCAAGTGCTTAGTTCAGTGGTCAAAAGAAGGTCTTATTTTCAGGGAAACAACAGTCCAACTGCTAAAGCAGGAGACCCCATACAATCCCAATTATTATTCCAATAATTAAAATTAATAATTCATAGAAAGATGGAATTATTAATTAATAATCTAAAGGCAATTCCAAATAAATACAATTCCAAATATTGGAGTAAAATTAACTACTCTATATTTATTTTTATATTTCTATTTCTTAACCTCTCTCATTGTTGGGGACTAGGAGGGTGGGAGAGGGACCCCCATATCTATCAATCTTTTAACCTCCATTGCAGGCAGATGAGAAAAGACCATTCAGCATATGGCCTTTATTAATTCCTGGATAATGAGGTCCAAGTCATTAGATCCTGGATAATAAGCCATGAGGTTAGAGATACCACTAATCAGGACTGCTTTGAAAGACGTCAATTCATTTCCAGGTGTTTCATAAGACAGGAATTCTTATTTCTAGGATAGTTTTCTCCTTGATATATTTCCATCTCTTACTTCTTGTCTAGCCCTCAGCTGCTTTGGAAGACAGGCTGACCCCCTTCTCTCTTCAATCATGTCATCCCTAGTCCTTCTTTTCATTAGATCAGACATTCCCAGTTCCTGCAACTATTTATAACAGAATAACAGAATTGGAAGAGACCTTGGAGGTCTTCTAGTCCAACCCTTGCTCAGGCAGGAAACCTTACACCACTTCAGACATATGGTTGTCTAATCTCTTCTTAAAAACTTCTACTGTTGGAACACTTACAACTTCTGGAGGCAAGTTGTTCCACTGATTGTTCTAATCAGGAAATTTCTCCTTCGTTCTGAATTGGTTCTCTCCTTGCTTAGTTTCCATCTATTGCTTCTTGTTCTGCCCTCAGGTGCTTTGGAAAGAGATTGACACCTCCTCTCTTCTTTGTGCCAGCCCCTCAAATATTGGAAGACTGCTATCATGTCATCCCATAATCCTTCTTTCCATTAAATCAGCCCCTTAATCATCTTTGTTGCTTCTCTGCACTTTTTCTAGAGCCTCAATATCTTTTTCATATTGCAGTGACCAAAATTGGATGCAGTATTTTAATCGTGGTCTTACTAAAGCAGTATATATATATATATATATATATGTATGTATGTATATATATATATATATATATATATATATATATATATATATATATATATATATATATCAGCACTAGAGCTTCATGTGATCTTGATGCTATCTCTCTGTTGATGCAGCCTAAGACTTCATTGGTTTTTTTTGCCAGCTGCAGCCCACTGCTGGCTCCTATTGAAATGGTGATCCACTAGGACTCCTTGATCAGTTACTGTGATCAGTTACAGTTACTGTAATCAAAGGAAAATGCTTTATACTTAGGGGAACTTTTGATTCCTCCCAGAAATCCGGACCTTGCCCACTCTCATGGCCTTCAGAAAAGCTGTGAAAACCTGGCTATTCTAGCAGGCCTGGGGCTATTGACCTCATTGTTGAGGTCCAATCCCGATCGTAACGAATGTATGTGTGTTGTTTTTAACATGTTTTTATTGTCATTTTTTAAATTATTCTTCTTTCTTCGATGTAAGCCGCCCGGAGTCCTCCGGGATTGGGCGGCCTATAAATCGATTTAATAAATTAATAAATAAATAAATTCATTTGGTTCAGAATGGTTTATTCCTACTGATAACAAATTCAAGCAGGGATTTTCCCAGCCCATCTGTGGAGTTTGTTCTTTATTTTTTATCATGTTTTATCCCATGTTTATGTTTAGTTAACTCAAGGCAGCCTACGTACCTAATGTTTCCATTTCCTAGTTCTCCTATATCAACCACTTTATGAAGTGGGGTTGGCTGAAAGAGAGTGACTAAGCCAAAGTCACTCAAATAGTTTTCACGTGTAAGTAGTTGACCAGAACTGATGTTTATCTAGTTTCTAACCCATCATTTTAGCTGCTACATCAAACTGGTTTCTGCAATTGTCAGGAATGGATTTTGAAATGTTAAGTTTGCCATAAACTGGTCTCACTGAAGAAAGCAATATATTGGCGCAAGGGCAGGGCAAGGTGTCTTCATTGGGGTGGGGGTGCGCTCTAATGTCATGTTCCCTCTTCCTGCTTCTCATTTCCCAGTTTAATCTTCTCACAGCTGAGTTGTAGTTCAATTTCATTTTCTTACAGTGTTGCTGGCTTTTCAGATAGATTCCCTTTGCAAATTTGCTAACTACAAGTAGCTAGATAGCTCACATGGTTTACTTGGGTAAATGACAGAGATAAAGAGGGGCTTTTAATATACTGGAAAAGAAAAAGAACCAAAACCAAGCCTAGCTTGTTTCTAATTGTTGGCACCTCCAACAACACATAATTGTTTGGCTGCTAAGTATGGTTTGATATCATGGCCCTGTTGTTTTATCAGTTGCATTCACTTTTTATTTTCATTGGCAATCGGCAACAGTTTTCCTCAAAAAACCCTTTCTGATGCGGGCCTATGTCTGGACCATTCCGTACGAGAGATAATTGAGCAGGGATCAACAGAGAGCAGTCTACTTATTCTCCTTCATCAAGAAAGCGGGAGGACACTCCCCAGAGGCTATGACATCACTTTGGTAGACTCAGTCCATTGGTTACTGGCTAAGTTAACCCTATTATTTTAATGTTGTTAATTAATTGTTAATTAATATTAATTGTTCTCAATGTCAGGAAGTTTCCCCTTACTTGTGGGTTGGTTCTCTGCTTGATTAACTTCCACCTGTTGCTTCTTGTTCTGCCTTGAGTAGAATTCCACTCTTGTATCAGTAACAGCGCTGGCTTCAGGAGGACAGGAGTCTTCAAACTTGGCCACCTTAAGACTTAGGGACTATAACTCCCAGAATTCCCTAGCCAGCATGAGGAATTTTGGGAGTTGAAGTCCACAAGTCTTAAAATGGCCAAGTTTGGAGACCCCCTGTAATAGGAGATAGTATTTATGTGGATGTTTTCCGGAACGACAATTTTGCACCACACACCACACTTTTTGTCACCTCCAGATCGGGACTCTTAAGTGGCTCCTAATTCCCTGATATATATATTTTCCTCCCTGGCTTCATTTTTCATGCTATCATCACTTGTCTGCAAGGGTGCCTAGTGAAGGATTCCAGAACTCCAAAGGAGCTTTAGATTATCTCGCCTTCCCCTGGGTGGGGAAGCCTTTCGTTCAGCAGCTCTGCCTTCATCAGTATCTTGGCACCATCCGATCAATTCATGAGCCACAATGACTTTTTAAAAAAATGATAAATGCCACATTTCTCCTCCATCTGGAGTTCAGCTCGAATAACACCCCCAGGATGGAAATGCCATGCAGAGATACGCAAGGCAGTGTTCACCGATAGGAAAGCAGTGCAAGGAAGGACGAGGCATTTCTTGAAGACTATGTTCTACAGAACCCCCTTTCCCCCCTGCCCTAAACTTCCAGAGCAGAAGGAATGGCTTTTAAGTGTAACGATGTAGTAAGAAGCTCAAATTTCTATCCAGGGGGTTTATAGAAACATCAGGAGGCAGAGGAAGAATTATCAAACCACCTGCAGAAGAATCAATATGTAGGATTAGATCATTGTTTGTTTCAGAGAAACAACCTGTAACGTTATCTGGTCTTTTCATCTCCAGTTGCTTGTGATTTTTTTTCCTTGGATTTCCCATTTTCCCCTGGGCTATATCAATATTTTCATAATAATACCCTTCTTTCCTTCCTACTCTCCTTCCTCCCTCCCTCCTTCTCTCCCTGCCTCCTCCCTCCCTCCCTGCTTCCTTCCTCCCTCCCTCCTTCCCTCCGTTCTTCCCTCCCTCCTCTTCCTCCCTCCCTTCCTCTCCTTCCTTTCTTCCTCTCTCTGTTCCTCTCCTTCCCTGTCCCCTCTGCTTCCCACCCCTCCCTTTCCCTCCTCCTCCTCCTCCTCATCTCCTCTCCTCTCCTTCTTTATTTCTTCCCTTCCTTCCTTCCCTCCCTCCCTCCCATCCTCCTCCTTCCAAACGAGTGGGTGTTCTATCACTGGAGCTTTCAAGAAGAGACTGGAAGCCACTTGTCCAGAATCTTACAGGGTCTGCTGCTTGAGAAGTTGGAATAGAAGACCTCTAAGGTCCCTTCCAACCATTATTTCCATACTTGGGGGTTTTCCATTGTCTCTCTTTATGGATCCACTGATTTTCAACGGAGAAAGGCGGGGGGAAGGAACACACTGTACAGTGAGGAAAAATCAGGAGGAGGTCTCAAAGGATGCACATTTCTTAGGCTCAAGAGCAGAAATGAAAAGGGAAATGGAATATTGGACGTAACGTATAAAAGCAAGGAGAGACTGTTTTATTTTTGTTTCAATTACCAATCACACAAAGCCCCTCCCCCTTCACTTCTATTACCAACTTCTATTCCCCCAAAAGATAAAGAAAACCTCATGATTTCATTCCTCTCAAACAATTTTTGACTTTGAAGATAATCTGTCATCTACAACCCCTTTGGAGTAAGTTATTTCACATGTGCTCAATTGGCTTTTATTCAGTGATTTAACAATTAATTCAAATTTAATGTCGAGCATTAGGACCTTTTTTCCCTTTCATTCAAAACAACAGCCACTAGGGAATGTACATTATCCTATTTTGCCCAGGCTCAAAAGTATTGGAATACATGTGAAGGTTGCATTTTTGGTAGCAGTGCATTCATTGAATGCAGTGATTTGTCCTTGTTTGTAACAAATCAGTGCTGGTGCGTTCTCTCTGGATTGGCTATAGATTTGTCTTCATTCCTATTTATTTATCTGTCTTGGCTTGATATATTGAGAATACACAGTTTCATCCTTAATGTTGCGTGTAAGGAAGAGAAAAGGTTAAATTTTGTTCAATAGAAGGCTGGAACCTTTTCAAACGCTCAGAAGTAAACATACAATTACAATTATTTCATGATGGCAAAGGCAATATTTTTAATTATAGTACTGTTGGTTACCATAGTAGATATGGCTCTTTTATTCATTTACCCTTAGTGTTACACTGCAGCATGCCTGCATTTCAGGAGAAAATTGTTAATAAAAAAAGCCAATTTTCTCAGTAGCTTCTGGTGTTTTAAACCCACTTTAACGAAGCTGTATATGATGAGTCTCATAAGAGTAGCTAAAGCAGTGGTGAAATTCACATTTTTTTACTACCGGTTCTGTGGGCGTGGCTTGATGGGTGTGGCAGGGGAAGGATACTGCAAAATTCCCGTTCCCTCCCCACTCTGGGGCCAGCCAGGGGTGGCATTTGATGGCTCTCCGAACTACTTAAAATTTCTGCTCCTGGCTCTCCAGAACCTGTTGAATTTGAACCCTGCCCTAAAGGTACGTGGTCCAGAGGTGATCTACCTGGATAATTTACTGTCTTCCCAGAAAGGAAAGGGACCAATTTAGAGAAAGATGGGTAAGAGCTATTGGGGGAGGGAAAGGAATTGGTTCCATTTGGTCCCTGTTAATAATGGTGATGATGATGAAGATCTCCTCCTCCTCCCTCTTCTTCTTCCTCCTCTTCCTCCTCCTCCTCCTTCTTCTCCTTTCCCTTCCTTTTTCCCTCCTATTCTCCTATCTCTCTCTCCTTCTTCCTCCCCCTCTACCACCCTCCTTTTTTTGTTCTATCTTTCTTCTTTTTCTCCTCCTCCTCCACCTCCCCCCAGGCAGTGTCATGTTTTAAATCATTAGAAAGTTCATACAGCCAAAGTGGAATCTATCTCTAGGCTCTCGTGCTAGCCAGAATCCAGGGGACCATGTTACTATTTTATTAATCGCACTGAGAAATTTCCTCACCGCCACCAAACTGCAGATAAAGCACAAAGTAAGAAAGTCACGGCTGATTATCACTGCCTAAATCAAATGCATTGCTCTTCTCTCCCCCCCCCCCCCCCCACTTCTCTCTCTTCTTTTTTTTCTAGGCAACTTTTAAAGGTTGGATGTCGATTATGTATGCAGCGGTAGATTCACGAGAGGTGAGGTTCTTCTGCCTTATATTTCCCTGCTGGCTTTGTTCTGTACATCCCGCTCATTAACAACGAGTGCAACTTATAGGGATTCCCCCCACCCCTCAACCTGTCAGGAATTAGTTGTCTTGACTTTACCAGGTAGACGTAACAGCAGGATTGTCTATAGAAAAATAGGGCCGGATGGCAATCCTTGTCTTCCAGTGACTTGTGCATTCCCTTCCTTTACACAGCTGTTTTCATGACACAGCTGCAGGGCACGGTATGTAGAGTGACAGTGGGAAAATTCAGGCACTAGGAAAGCATATTGCATGCCAGCAGAAAACAGGCCTGTCAGACCAACTGGCTTGTTTTCAGCTAGTAAGCGCCAACTTCCAACCAACAGCAGACTAACTGCAGTCTGTCACTACTGGCAATTTTTGCCAGCAAGGAATAATTAAAACATTTTTAGTGCCATTTTTACTTCTCTTTTTTTAAACAAAAAAAAAATCTGACATCAAATTTCTGACATCAAAGGCAGTCCTCAATACAAAATTATTTGTTTAGCAACCATTCAAAGTTACAACAGCACTGGGGAAAAAATGGTTTATAACTGGTCTTTCATATTTACAACCACAAAAATGTAGTTAACTGTCAGCACTGAACTGGCATTAGTAGTTAACTGTCAGCACTGAACTGGCATTAGATAAGGGTGAACAGAATTCAAGGAGAGCTTGGACCTCTGGTGGCAAAGTCAGGACTCCAGGCTGATTCCTCTCTTGACTCCGCCCTTAGACTCTGCCTCTCCTTCCCCAACAACCCACTCTTACCTTTTGAAGATGTCATACTGGGGAAGGAGGGCAGACCTTCCGGAGTTTTCTGCAGCGCTGGGCAGTTGAGAAGCAAAACAGAGTGGTTCATCCCTGCCTATGTGGCACTCTCACCGAAGAAGTGGCTGCTTTTATAGCATGACCACAAAGAATTGTGGGAATCTTGAAAATGTTGATCATTTTGGAATTTTGCACATGGCCACCCAGATCGTAGAGTGCTGCAGAATATTCTGGAGCCCTTCACAAAATAAGTGCGTAATGGGGGATGAGCAGTGGGGAGAAGGCCCAAGCCCTATGGGGACCCAGTGTGAGGAAGAGCTTGTGGGGGTCCTGTGGGAGGGGGGCAAAGACCAAGGACCCAAGAGGAGAGAAGTGGTTTATAGGGTGCCTTGGGGTTTGGGAGGCCTGGAGTAAGCGTGCTGGGGTCTGCACTGACACACTCAGCGCTCCACTTAACAACCAGCATGTTTGCATAATGGCCACACCACCTTGCAATTGTAATGGACAGTCTCCATTACAGTCATATGCTGAGGATTTACGCTCACTATTTCTTCTTGTCTGACTCCTGCCTATCTGAGTTTATTCTCCTTTTTTCATAACAATTCACTACAATCTCACATCAAGGGGTTCCTAGTTGAGCTGAATTTTATTAGTTTAGCCAGCTACTGGTGTGGAAAGATGATATTTATCATCCAACCCCAACTGGGTTAGGGGAAAGATGGCTCAATTTAGAAACAGCAATGATGGCGTTTGAGATCCTGATAGATTTTCATTCTGTTCTTCTCTTATTTCCCATTTTCCTTCGCAGAGAGAAGAACAGCCTGTGTGGGAATATAACTTGTACATGTACCTCTATTTTGTGATCTTTATTATCTTCGGTTCTTTCTTCACTTTGAATCTTTTCATTGGTGTCATCATTGACAATTTCAATCAACAAAAAAAGAAGATAAGTAGTTCACTTTGAATCTTATTCAACAGCTGTGTAAGATTCTGACTGTCATTTTCTCTTTTTCAAACCTTGCATTACTATACTGTATTGATTTTGTCGAATTTTTGCATCAGAAAGGTGTAATGAACTTAATGAAAGTAAATCTAGTTACAATGATACTTCGGTGCTCACAGTTAATTGGTTCCAGAAGGCACGGCAAGCACCAAATAACTCACATGACTAACCTATCACCCTATTTTTCAGCTGGAAAGGTAGTGAGTCATGAGGCAGTTGACACCAACAAGTTCTAACCAGCTAGTTCACCAAATAAATGATGAGTATTGGGACAAAATTTTCATGTCAAAATGCCTTAAGTAGCAAATTTGATGTGTTTTAAAGCAGTCGAGATATGACTGTACAATCAGCAAGAGAACACCATACTGAGGAAAAGTGTATGCCCCAAAAGGCAATGTAGCAGCCACAATTGCACAATCAAGATCTTGAGTGGCACATCAAAAAGAAGAGTGGGGTTTTGATTATGCAATCACTGTCTCGACTTTTTTGACATCTTCTGACTGACATCCCTGCACATGCTTTGCAGGTAGATGAGATAACACTGAAGTACAGGTAATCCTCAACCTATGACCACAATTGGGCCCAACATTTATGTTGCTAAGCAAGACATTTGTTAATTGAGTTTTATCCCATTTTACGACTTATCCTGCTGCCGTTGCTAAGTGAATCACTTGCAGTTGTTAAGATGGCAGCCCGGTTGTTAAGTGAATCTGGCTTCCCCATTGACTTTGCTTGTCAGAAGGTCACAAATGGCAATCACGTGACCTCTGGGCACTGCAACCATCATGAATATGTGCCAGTTGCCAAGCAGCCAAATTTTAACCACGTGATCACAGAGATGCTGGCAATGACTAAATGTGAAAAATGGTCATAAGTCACTTTTTCCAGTGCCATTGTAATTTCAGATGATCACTAAATGAAAGATTGCAAGTTGAGAGTCACACTTGAAAAAAGAGACTCCTTTTGTCTTCCATCAGAATTAAATTAAAAATGCCCAAGGAAAAATCCACAATCTTTTGTTTGCAATCAAATTTATTTATTTATTAGATTTCTATTTGAGTTTTCATTGATGAACCCCCATCCCTTCTACTGTTGTCCACACAACAACTTTTCAAAATAAGTTGGGTTGACAGTGGGACTGTCTCAAAGTCTCCCAGGGAATTTATTTTATTAACCAATGTATTAATTAAATGAGCGGTTCAGTGGCCTAGAGATGAAGATGCTCACCTCCCACTCGGGAAGTTAAAGAGTTCAATCCCAGGCAGCAGCTGATCTTTCTCTCTTGGAGCGCAAAGCAAAAATATCTGCTGCGAACTCTGCATAGGTGTCAGGAAGGGCATCCAGCAGGTAAAGACTCAGCTCCATTCAGTTGCCCTGACTCCACCCCAGTAAAAGGGTCATAAAAAGAAAAATAATAATAATTAAAGCTATTTTCATGGCTGCCTATTTGCCACGAGACTCTTCTTCAGCTTCTATGGCACCAGAGGGACCAGAATTTAAGTCTTCTGCTCCTTAATCAGCACATCACATAATCTAATCCTTATTAAAGAGCAATGAGTTAGAATGTTACTGGGAATACATGATAGATGATAAAAAGTGACATATCCACATACCTTGTTTAGTTTCCAAACCAAAATAACATTAATGGTATCTCCCTATACTTAGGTGGACAAGACATCTTCATGACTGAGGAACAGAAAAAATACTATAATGCCATGAAAAAATTAGGATCCAAGAAACCTCAGAAGCCCATCCCCCGTCCGCTGGTAAGTCTTCCCAAACTGGGACTACAAGCTCTGGTGTGCAAATATCCAACTAGTCACTAGGTGGCAGCAAAGTGTATTTAAAACCCCCAACTCTTCAGTGCAAATATAAACTGGCCATCCAAGTTTGTGATCCAGAGCTACTTTCCAATTCTTTGATGTGTCCTTTCCAGTGACATGCGGTGAAGTTTATAGCTAGTGAGGCAGTCTTCTCTCCCGACACCCCACTGTCTAAAGCGCTTTCTTTCTTTCACCCACCTGAGCTCTGACAGGCGGGCAAGAGAAAGTGAGCTGGCGGGCTGTCACTTTCTTTCTTTTGCCCAGAGGCGGCAGCCTGCCTGAGCTGCTCACATCTGAGCAAAAGAAAGAAAGCGCCCACCTGCCAGCTTGCTTTCTTTTGCCCGCCTCTATGTCCGCCATGGGCAAAAGAAAGCGAGCTGGCGGGCTGTCGCTTTCTTTCTTTTGCCCAGAGGCGGGCAGCTCAGGCAGGCTGCCGCCTCTGGGCAAAAGAAAGAAAGCGACAGCCCGCCAGCTCGCCTGAACTGCCCACCTCTGGGCAAAAGAAAGCGGCAGCCCACCAGCAGAGACAGGCAAAAGACCCACCTCTGCTGGCGGGCTGCCGTGGAGACAGAGAAAGAAAGCTGGTGGGCTGCCCTCCCTGCCTCTCTGACTTCTACCCCCTTCCCTCTCTTCACTCTCAATATAGCAATAGCAATAGCAGTAGACTTATATACCGCTTCATAGGGCTTTCAGCCCTCTCTAAGCGGTTTACAGAGAGTCAGCATATTGCCCCCAACAATCTGGGTCCTCATTTTACCCACCTCGGAAGGATGGAAGGCTGAGTCAACCCTGAGCCGGTGAGATTTGAACCGCTGAACTGCTGATCTAGCAGTAGCCTGCAGTGCTGCATTTAACCACTGCACCACCTCGGCTCAAATTGAGAGAGTTTGTTTGAGTGAAGAAACAAACACACACACGCACACGCACAAATTACTTACAAATTACATTAATTTTGAATTCCTCCCTCCGACCCACATACCTTTTCCAGCTGTTTCACAGAGGATTTCAACTCAGCTCTTGCCTGCCATCATGAAAATGTAAAAATGTAAAAGGAAAAAGGCAAGAGCTGCTGAGGTCAGGCTGGGCTAGCTGCTGCCAGAGTCCCCAATGGATGCTTAACTGTTTAAAAAAGCCTCTTAAAAAAGCCCTGTACAGGAGGAGGCAAGAGAAGCACATGCCTCATCTACATAAGGAATTTTTCAGCTTTTAACCCTTGCTTAACTCTGCTCGAGTGATCAGAAAGTCAGGCTAAATGAGGCACGTGGTTCTCCCGCCTCCTCCTGCAGAGGGCGCTTTTTAAAGAGGCTTTTTTAAGCAGTTAAGCACTAAGCAGAGTCATCCACTGTGACTCTGGCAGCAACTAGCTCAGCCTTTTTCCTTTTACATTTTTTTTTCTTTTCATGATGACAGTGGTGAGGCCCTGCCTCCCCTGACTGCACATCACTGGTCCTTTCCGTTCTATAAATGACACCAGCCTTTGAAATCTTCAATAGCATGTACATATGTGGGTTTCTGCTATTTATTTTTTAGATTTTTATTTATTTATTTTTTCATTTTTCTTTGTTTATCAATACACTGCTCATCACACCTACATGTTTTTTTTAACTTTTTTAACCCAACTTTATTATTTTTATGATTAACTCAAATAAATAATTAAACATTTATTCATGTTTTTATAAATAACTCAAGGTGGCAAACATATATAAACCTTTCCTCCTCTTATTTTCCCCACAACCACTGTGAGGTGGATTGTGCTGAGGAAAAGTGACTGGCCACAAGTCTCCCAGCTAGTTTTCATGCCTTAAGGAGGGACTAGAACTCCCTGTCTCCTGGTGATTGGCCCAAAGTTCACCCAGCCAATTTTCATCACTGAATTCTAGAATTCATTGTTTGTGGTGATTGGCCCAAAGTCACCCAGCCAGCTAGTTTTCATGCTTAGGGGAAGACTAGAACTCACTGTCTCCTAGCGATTGGCCCATAGTCACCCAGTTGGTTTTCATATCCAAAGCAGGACTACAACTCGCCATCCTCTGGTTTCTAGGCCAGTACTTTGACCACTACTCCATAGATGATTTGTTGGTCATAATAAGTGTTTCTACAGACAGCTTGAAAATGAATTCTAAAAATAAGCCTGTCTATACCAGCATAGTTGCAACTCAGTTTTGCTCAAAAAAGTTGGAACATTGTGGTATTCTTAATACAGGTAGTCCGCAACTTACAACCACAATTGAGCCCAACATTTCTCTTGTTAAGCGAGACACTTGTTAAGTGAGTTTTGCCCCATTTTACAACCTTTCTTGCCACAGTTGTTAAGTGAATCACTGCAGTTATTAAGTTAGTAACACAGTTGTAAAATGAATCTGGCTTCCCCATTGACTCGGCTTGTTAGAAGGTCGCAAAAGGTGGTCACATGACCCTGAGACACTGCAACCGTCATAAATATGAGTCAAGTTGCCAAGTGTCTGAAATTTGATTCCATGACTACAGGAAAACTGCCACAGTCGTAAGTGTAAAAAATGGTCATAAGTCCTTTTTTTCTATGCTGTTGTAATTTTGAACTGTCACCAAATGAACTGTTGTAAATCGAGGACTACCTGTATCAGAGAATTATGATCATGATCAAACATGATAATCTTCTTTCCTGGCAGTTCAGTGGGCCTAACCATACCCATTTCCTCTTTCTTATAATGGGTATTATGGGAATTAATGCCATGGGCTCAATGTGTGACTTATCCAGCAGAGGTTGTAAATTCTTATGCAGACCTTCCTGTGTCCCTTAATGACAGGATTGCTCTCATCTGAGTCCAGTTTGTTGCCAAAATGGGAATGGTACACTAAAGAAAAGAATTCAGCTGAATGTCTGTTTTGGTGATTTTGGGATAGATGTTTGGGTGGGTGGGTGGGTGGGTGGGTGGGTGGATTCATGTGAATCCAAGATTCTAGCAATAATGAAAATGGTTTAGTCTGCTGTTCAATGGAATATTTTCTTAGTTTCCAGCCCAACCTCCAGAGCCATGGTGGTTTCCGTTCCAATTATTAACCATGTTCAGCTTTGCTTGGTTTAGTTTTTGATAAATTAACTAAGGTCGATTAGATGCTGAAAGTCTACCTGTGTGTGTGTGTTTGTGTGTGTGTGTGTATGTGTGTACTTAATGATAGCTAAGGGACCTATTGTTAAATTATACTGCCCATTAATCTGCTTCTTCATTGCTATGGCCATCAAGAGTTGACCTAGCTTTTGGTTTCACAGTCCAACCTACTCTTGCAATATTTACGATGTGCAAAATATTCTTGTGCACTCAACCATGAAACAGTTCATTCCAACTCAGACAGCATCATTTTCTTTTCAATTATACCATAGGGGAGGATTCTCCAATGGCCACTTTAAGGCTTGTGGACTTCAATTCCCAGAATTCCTCAGCCTGCATGGAGTTGAAATCCACAAGTCTTAAAATTGCCAAGTTTGGAGAGCCTTGTCATAAGTGTGACTTAACTTCTATAACATACTAATATCTCCTTCCTGTCTCCAGAACAAGTTTCAAGGTTTCATCTTTGACCTTGTCTTGAACCAAGCCTTTGATGTTTGCATCATGCTTCTGATATGCCTAAACATGGTGACCATGATGGTGGAGACCGACGACCAGAGTCCAGAAAAAGTGATCATCCTCTACAGAATCAATATGGTCTTTGTTGCGATCTTCACTGCAGAGTGTATCTTCAAAATGACAGCTCTGAGGCATTACTATTTCACCAATGGATGGAACATATTTGATTTTGTAGTTGTGATTCTATCTATTGTCGGTAGGTCAATCTATACAAATCTGTCTGGCTTCATGTGCATGATTATTCTGTCTCATTTTCCCATCAGTTTGAAAAATAGTTATGGTAATAATATTAATATTATTAATAATAATGTGCACATGAAGGTTACATGAATTTTCATTTACATCTGTGTGAATGAAATATGAAATAGTTCATATGCATTTTACACTTTCTTGCAACAATTTTCTCAAAAATATGCCATTAATGTATGCCTTTCATATTCAGTTTACTCTGATATGCATCTTTGTACATATTTTAGCTGAAAGGTTGCATGAAAAAATTCAGGGAAGAGCCAAAAGTAAAGAATAGTTTCCCATTTCTTCATCAGATTGAGGATATTTGAATTCTATTAGTTCATATTAAAATGCTCCTCTGTCTTTAGACCAAACCCAACTAGTATAGATGCTAATAGTTTAACTAGATATATTAGTGAGACTCTAGACCAGGAGTTGTCAATCTTGGCACCTTTAAGAGTCATGAACTTTAATTCCCAGAAGGACTAGGGATGATATAATAGCAGTGTTCCAATATCGAAGTGCTGCCAAAAATAAAGGGGTGCATTATTTTGCAGTTCTTCTTTTATTTTCATATGTCTTTACAATAAAGGGTTAGGGTTAGCATTAGCCTATACCTAACCATAGTTCTAGCCTTAGCCTTAACTCCAACCCGAACACTAGCCCTAGCTGTAACATTAACCCTAACCTAAACCCTAGCCCTCACTTTACAGTCTACACTTGACTGTAAACCTAGCACTAACCCTAACCATTTTATGACTCGAGTCTTGAGATTGACTCAGGCTTCCATCCTTCCGAAGTGAGTAAAATGGGGACCCAGATTGTTGTGGGAAATAGACTGACTCTGTAAACTGCTTAGAAAGGGTTGTAAAACACTGTGAAGCTATATATAAGTCCAAGTCCTTCGGCTATAAGTAGCTTTTGGGGGGATCCACTGTAACTTTGAATGGTTATTAAGTGACCGGTCATTAAATGAGGACTACCTGTAACTATAAAAAGGGAAGGATAGGACTCATCTGATGACTGTGGCAATCCCTATTTGGATGCTTAGCTGATCTTTCTCAAGGATAGTTTATGGAAGAGTCTATTGTTCCAATTAGTTAGCTTGAGTACTAACCAGATGTTTATTCTCCCCCCCTTTCTCTCTTCCCCCAAGGCTCAGTCCTGTCTGACATCATCCAGAAGTACTTCTTTTCCCCTACGCTGTTCCGAGTCATCCGCCTGGCTCGGATAGGTCGGATCTTGAGACTTATCAGAGGTGCCAAAGGAATCCGAACGCTTCTGTTTGCCTTAATGATGTCCCTCCCTGCTTTGTTCAATATCGGGCTCCTCCTGTTCCTGGTCATGTTTATTTATGCCATCTTTGGCATGGCCAACTTTGCCTATGTCAAGAAAGAACACGGGATCGACGACATGTTCAACTTCGAGACGTTTGCCAACAGCATGCTTTGCCTATTCCAGATCACCACGTCGGCTGGCTGGGATGGTCTTCTCAACCCCATTTTGAACACGGGCCCCCCCTATTGTGACCCCAGCTACGTTAACTCCAATGGGTCAAAGGGGAACTGCGGCAGTCCCGCCGTGGGAATCCTGTTCTTTGTTACCTACATTATCATCTCTTTCCTCATCGTGGTCAACATGTACATAGCTATTATTTTGGAGAACTTCAGTGTCGCCACTGAAGAGAGCACGGAGCCTCTAAGCGAGGATGACTTTGACATGTTTTACGAAACCTGGGAGAAGTTTGACCCCGAAGCTACACAGTTTATTAACTATGCTGCCCTTTCCCGTTTTGCAGATTCTCTGCCAGAACCTTTGCGCATTGCGAAACCCAACCATGTTAAGCTCATAGCCATGGACCTTCCCATGGTGAGCGGAGACAGGATCCACTGCTTAGATATTTTGTTTGCTTTCACCAAAAGGGTTCTGGGAGAATCTGGAGAAATGGATGCCCTTAAAATACAGATGGAGGAGAAATTCATGGCAGCCAACCCATCGAAGGCATCTTACGAACCCATCACCACTACGCTGAGGCGGAAACAGGAAGAGGTGTCCGCTTCTGTCATCCAGAGAGCTTACAGAAGTCACCTTTTCCAACGTACCCTCAAGCAAGCATCTTTCTTGTATCGCCAAAAAACCTGCACCCCAGGAGAAGAGGCTCCAGAGAAGGAAGGCCTCATTGCCTGCATGATGGATGAAAACTACCGGAAGCCTATCGACAAATCCGAAACTCTCTCCTCCACTTCCTTCCCCCCTTCCTACGACAGTGTCACCCGGGGCACCAGTGAGAATTTCCAGCTGAGGATGACGGACTCCAGCGGGTGCGATGAACCACTAGACGATCAGTTATCAGCTGACCAAGATAAAGAGTCAATTGTTTAAACGTGTTTAAAACACTTTACAATATTGTTTACAGAATGTAATGCTGTCACTACACAACCGGTTGAAGCAGCCTTGTTAAACATTAGTTGCAAAGGCAGCAGGAAAGCAGGTAAACCCTGAAGGAAGGGGGCGTCACTGTGTTACAGAGGCCTAACCTCTGGCCCTGCTCTTTTCCACTTTGCTCAATGTTTATATTTATATATGCACAAAGGGGGCAGAAGGGGAACCAGCACAAACAAGGTCACAGCCAAAGTGTGATTACCGAAACGCTAAACTATAAGACAGTGAATATTTATACCTATACTGTACACAACATAAACCTGAGCGCATACTTTCATTTTAAGGTCTTACTTATATTAGTGCATTTATTTATGGCAATTACGACCTTGCATTCTATAATAACAGTGGGGTGGAGAAGAAGACCAGCAATCAGGTAGCTGCTGTAGCGAAGCTGTAATACTTAATGTGTATGTTATGAATGGTCTTTCTCAAGAAAATTACAGATAGTCCTCATTTAGCGACCACAGTCAGGATCGGCAAATGAAGTGGTCGCTAAGTGAAACTGCAACTGTGCTTATGAACTTCCTTCAGCTTTCCTTTGCTTTGCAGACCATTGAGGGTCGTAAATGCGAGGATTGGCCAGAAAGTTACTTTTTCATCATCAACACCACCACCATCATCATCGTCGTAACTGGGAACAGTCGCTATACAAGGCAGTCGCTAAACGAGGACTACCTGTATGTATGTGTGTGTGCCTTCTTTTCCACAAATTATTATCATTTTACATCTGCCTCCCCGGGCCCAGATATGTTGGGATGATATGACGCTCAAATTTTGGGTCAGCCATAGTTATTGTTGAGGTTGGCCACACGGCTGGGAATTTTGGGAGATATTGTTCTGAATCATACGGGGGCGCCAGATTGGGAAAGGCTGTTCTAGAGGACAAGGGGAATCAGGGACCATTCCCCAATTAACAGGAAATGCTCCTACTTGCTGAGAGAATATGTTGCAAGACAAAATTATTGCGTCAGCAATGTTTCCGTTTTCTATTGCAGCCATGCCCCTGCTTACAACAGGCCTGTCAGCAATTTAACCCAGGGAAAGAAAAAAAAAGACAAAAATTGACTTTGGAGAAAGCATGGCTTTATTTTTATTTTTGTTCTATCCCGCAGGATATTAGATACTAATGGATTCTGCTTGTAAAACCGGCCAATAAAAGCACTATTTTTTTACTATGTTCCAAGAATCTACTTTGCGTACAGACAGTGACCTCCTCCAAGTCCTTTCCAAAATAGCTTCTAGATTTTGAATACCCTCCCCCGTCCCAGCTCCCCACCCCCACCCCCGCCCCCCAAAAAACATCTCCTCCGCCAACGACTCCCACAAGGGCAACTGTAAAAGTTTATTCGCCTTTCATTCGGTCTGAACAAACCTTGATTTAACCCTGATGAGTTCATTCAGTATAGGGTTATTTCTATGAGGCTGCTTAACTGATATGAAAGGATGGATCTGTTGAAGGATAAGCAAGCCGGAAAGAAATATTTGATAAACTTTCAGAAGGAGTCACCTGCTTCAAATGTTGATTCCTGGCACTCAACTAACAACCCAATGTGGCAATTACTGTACAAGAGGATTCCCTAAATTCAGACCACACACCAAAATTTTAAGTTCTAAATTTTTTAGAACCTCTTCTGTAGATGTGGCCTGCTTTGTGGGAATGGCTTGCCAGCCATGTGACCGGGTGGGAGTGGCTTGCCAGCCATGTGACCGGGTGGGAGTGGCTTGCCAGTCATCTGACCGGATGGGCGTGGCTAACTTTAAAATGTGAAACTCACTTAACAACGCTCTTGCTTAGCAACCAAAATGTTGGCTCAGCAACTCTGGCATTTGAAGCACGCAAGTCTTAAAGCTGTCAAGTTACAAGACCCTTGTATCCCTAACCCTTTAGGGGAAAAAAACCCAGGGGTGTTCAAACTTGACAGCTTTAAGACTTTAAGTTTTAGATAGGACTCTTAGAGGGGGTGGGGCAATTGGTGAACCAGTCAATTAGTGAGCGGCGGGCGGGGCAAGCGTGCTGCGGATGGGTGGGGGAAGGGAGCTGGAACCGGTTCTAAACGGTACAGTAGATTTGTGGAACCTCTTCTATAGAAGAGGTTAGAACTGGCAGGAACCCACCTGTGACACACACTATATTTTAAATATTTCAGACAAAGTCCTATCCTCTCCCCCAGTTGGCTAACAGGCCTATTTTCTCCCAATGTTTGGTGATTCTCTTAAATAGGATACAAGAGGGCTAAAAAAAAAAAAAAAAAAAAAAAATTGATTTGGTCAGCATATCCTTCACTCTGGGTATGACCACAGAACCAAAGTTTACATGTTCCCCCTGCTCCTCCCCACTCCTCCTCCTCCTCCTCCTCCATTATTATCTTCTTCCCCTGCTTCTCCTCCCTTTCTCCTCCTCCTTCCTCCTTCTTCTCTTTCTTCTTCATCCTCCTCCTTTTCTTCCTCCTCCACTACCACCTCCTCCTTCTCCCCCTGGTTATCCTCTCCCTCCTCTCTTCCTCCTCCTCTTCCTCCTCCTCTTTCTTCTTCTTCACCACCACCACCATCTCCTCCTATCTCTGCTTCTCCTTCTCCTACCCATCTTCCTCCTCTTCTACGTCTTCTCCTCTTTCTCCTGCTTCTCCCCCTCTTTCTCCTGCTTCTCCCCCTCTTTCTCCTCCCCAACCCCCTCCTTTCCCCCTTCTTTTCCTCCTTCTCCTCTCTTCCTCCACCTCTTCTCCTCTACTTTTTCTTCTCCTTTCTTTTTTCCTCTCCTTCCACTCCTTCTCCTCTGGGATGATCTTTCATCTTCTCTCCTACTTCTCCTCCTCCTCCTCTTCCTCTTCTTTTTCTTCTCCCCCTCTTCTACTCTTTCTTTCTTCTCCTCCTCCTTCCCCTCCTCCTCCTCCACCTCTTCTTTCTTCTCCTCCTCCTCCCCTCCCCCTTCCCCTCCTCCTTCCCCTCCTCCTCCTTCCCCTGCTTTTTCTTGTCCTTTCCTCCTCTTCCTCTTCTTCTCTGCCTCCTCTTCTTCCCCTGCTCCTCCTCATCTCTTCCTCCTATTCTTTTTCTTCCCCTTTCTTCTTCTCCCCTTCCTTCTCTTTCTTCCCCTCCCTTCCTCCTCCTCTTCCTTCTTCTCCTTCTCCTCCTCTTCCTCCTCCTCCTCCTTCTTTTTCTTCTTCCCCTCCCTCTCCTCCTCCTCCTCCTCCTCCTCTAGGATGATCCTAAATGGGCAAACAGGTTGCACAATTTTCTTCTTATTCTTGATCTCCCATCTTGTCCAATGAAGTCAACATGCTCCTAAATTCAGCACGTGTAATTCACAACCATAATACATGGCACTGATGTTTTCACAGAGATTAGACACTTTTACACAAAAGGTAAATCTAGAGCTGTCAACAAGACATGGAATTACCTTTTAGGTGTACTTCTATAAATACTAGATATTTGGGTTTAATTTACATAGAAGGGAATTTGAGAGTCCAATGAAAAAATTAAGAGTACCGCAAGAGATTTTCCTGGATGAGGGGCAAAATTAATTTTTGGCTACTGATTCTTGGGACAAATAAGGTAAGGATTTGTTTGTTTGTTTCTTTGGATACCTTTATTATTTTTATAAACAATCCATGGCAGTGAACATATCTAATATTCGTTACTCCCCCTATTTTGGGCTGAGAAAATTGGGTTGAGGAAGAGGAACTGGCCCAAAGTCTCCAGCTAGCTTTTAAGGATGTGCATCTTTCCTTTGTTACCTTTCCTAGATATAACAGAACCAGTAAGGCCTTTCTCACCCATTATTTGCTGCAAAGTACCTGTAACAACTATGATAGCCAGTAACACAGCAGACTTCCTGGGACTCTCTATTGGTGTAGAGCAGCACCTGGGGGAAATGGCCTAACTGGCTATTCATTAGAGAGAGAAATACAATGTGTGCCTCTTGTTGTGCCATTGTGTAAGTTGTCTCCACATCCTGTATGCTGTCTGCTTTGGAGTGCAGTTTCCAGAGAGGGTGAACATTCAGCAAATATTGTCCTTACCTGCCTATTTTCTTCTTGGGACTGTCACACTGAACAAGTGAGGATGTGACCACTGTAGATAGACAGGATGGTTCTTGCTAGACACCAAGGATCTAAGAGTTGGTCAGAGTCTTTCTCTCTTTCTCATTTTCATTCTCTCTCAATCTCTTTCATTCTCTCATTCTCCCTTTCTTTCAGTCCCATTCTCTTTCTCTCATTCTCTCATTCTCATTCTCTCTCTCTCTCTTTGTCTCTCTCATACCCCTATATTACCTATATTGAGAGAGCTGCAAGTAGGCACAGAAGCTGGCAGAAATTGGTGGATAATGCTAGGTTTGATTTTGAAGCTCATTATGTATTTGCGGAATTCCCTTTAAATTATCCATGTCCCTTTACAGGAAAAGGTTGCTATAAGTTTACCACAGTTGAGGAATTGTCCTTTCTTCTCGATTTTCCAGCATCCCTTTGCTAGTGGAAGTTAGGCAAACCAAAAAGAAATTGATAAACTGCTGCATAGTTTACTGAGCCCTTTGCAAACCAATATTTAATATTTGGAAAATGAAAAATAATATCCTTCTTGAGAACATCCATTTTCAATGGCTTTGTTCAAAACAAATTATCCCCAAGAGGTCTAGGTTGCCCACACTGGATAAGAATAAATAGAAAGGAGAGCATAGATTTGTTTAACTGCAGTAAAATTTAATCTAGCCCAGTCTGAGTCCAAGATAGGAAGCCAAAATACTTTCATTTGTCATGTACGCTTTGCAGGTTAATGCTACCTTCATGTGGAGGTTTGAAAATCTCCCGTAAAAGTGTCTCATTCAACCAAAGTGCATTAAGATTTACCCAAACAGGCTCATGTTTATCTTCACAATATTCATTCCAATCAGCTGGCCGAAGAATCTTCACAAAGATACAGGTAAACCTTCACTTACGATTGTTCATTTAACAACAGTTTGAAGTTATGACAGCTTCAGGAAAAGTGGCTTACAACATCCTTGAAGTTACAGCCAACCATGTGGTCACAATTTTGGAGTGTGGCCACTAGCTCGCATTTATGATGGTTGCAGTGTCTTCTGGTTACGTGACTGCAGTTTATGACTTCTCCGCTGGCTTCCAACAAGCAAAGTCAAGCTAGATTCACTTAACAACTGCAGTAAAAAATAGTCCTGAAATTGAGCCGAGTCATGTGATAGCTTGCTTAATGACAGCATTGTTTAGAACAAAAATTCCAAAACCCAATTTATTACTTATATATTTATTTATGAAATATTTATCAAATTTTAAAACCACCCATCTCCTTCATAGAAAGAACACTTGTGGTTGTAAATCAAGGACTACCTGTAGAAGATTTTCACTTTCTCAGCCCAAGTACAGGTCGTTTGGCCTATTGAAAAGCTTGAATGACTGGAAATGTTGTTAGGAACCAAAATAAACGAAGCCAAGAGAAGTTGGCCCTCCACATGCAAAGGCTTGGAAAACATGCCTCAGCCACCAGAGGGAGAGGTCCACTTCTGCTCTCCAGAAGCAAGTGGCTGCAAGAGGCCTTCCCAGATCTGCTAGAAGGCCTCACATCTTCTGTGCTCCATCATGGATGGATTTTTCCCTTTTGCTAGATTCCCCTTAAAGTGTTTTAAGCAGAAGGGAGAGCGATCACAACCTGGTCTTGCAGTGGACAAGAAAAGGGTGATTTGGACATTTTTTTACCCATTTGAAGAAAGAAGCCCTTAGGGAAAGAAGCTCCTGGCAGACCGCCTGCTCCATCTGACCATCACATCCCTTCCTTTTCCTTTGCCTGTGACGAAGATGCTGGCTTGCATCTTGAGAGGAGAGCAATCGATGGACCAGGCTCAAGTAACCCTTTTATTCTGAAGTTAATTGCAACTCCTTAAAGGCGATCTATAAAGAGGGAGAAGATTCCATTGATTTTAGAGTTAAACCAAACGGTGGGGAATCCTCTGTCTCATCTTCCTCTTTGCCACATCAGAAGCCATCCAGAAGCCCCAGTGTGGTTGGACCATGAAACCAGAACCGGTGGCGTTCTGTGCAGCTACTTCCTCTCTGAACGGGGCTGATAAGTCAGAGAGGACAAGAAAACCCATCCCAGCCATCCTCTGTACCTTATTTGTATAAATAAATAAGAAACACGAAAAATTCCTAATTGTCTTGCTGTATGACACCAAGGGCTACCACAGTCTTAACAATCCTTCCCCTCAAGTCTGCGCACACACACACACACACACACACACACACACACACCGTAATTAAGGACAAGTAAACACTAGCAGATATATTTGCACAATATATTATGCTTGGCAAATTTTCTGATGCCTTTTTTTCCTTTCATTTTTGTTGATTTAGCATCTTGTGCAGAGTCTGTCTTGGCATGCATTTATGTTTGACTGCCCCATGCAATCCAGAAAATGACTTAATTCAGTAAGCAGGTTCAGGATGATGTGTCAACAGAAGTCCTTGCCAAGCAAAACAGATGTCAGATGCCACAGGTCCATCAAAAAAGTCATAGATCCCCTCCACTGTAGATAATGGTGATTAGTATTCAAAGGCCTCCCTGCAATTAAAGCCCCCCCAAATCTTCATCACACCAGATCTTAAAAGAAGGATTGTCTTAAAATGTAAAATTTCATTGTAAAGTAACTTCACATAGGGCTACTCATGACTGTGTGTGTGTGTGTTTGTATGTGTGTGTGAGAGAGAGAGTGAGGAAGAAGAAGAAGAAGAACAAGAAGAACAAGAAGAAGAAGAAGAAGAAGAAGAAGGTGAGAGACAGAGAGAGACGTCAACTGAATTGAATTCATTAAATAAATAAATGATTTGCAATATCTCAGTGCAGGCCCCAACCTTTAAGATTGGAAAGCTGATGCCTGATGAAAGGGGATAAGACAGGTGATTTGTCTCGTGGCATCGTGGTTTAACTTTCACCATTTGTCCACTCTTAATCCCACTTGCAGATGCCTACGATGCCAGGAGCGGTGCCGATATTCCCGCTAACTGGAAATCCTGCCCCTTTCTTCATCTGGAGAAATTGCCCACCTTTTGACCAGAAGTTTAATGGGTCTTTTTGAAAGGTCACTTGTGCTTCAGAACTAAGTCTACTGAGTTCAGCAAGACCTAGTCATGAGTCAGCAATATAAAGCAGGGTCATTTTGCTACAAGTTGTTGACTTCACAAATTTCCTCCAATTTTTTTGTAGCCTAGGAATCTTCGATTCCTAATTACTTGACTGTGTAGGCTCATCTGTTCTGACCTTCTTAACAACATGGACAAATCCAAAAATCAACTTACTTGTATTTCTCCCTGGGTGTTCTCCGATTTTAAGATTGCTGTTCTTAAACCAAAATCACTTCCTTATTTAAGACCATTGGAATAGTTTTACTTCTGGAGTTCAATTAATTCTGATTGATTTAAAGAATCTATTTTTAAATGCTGTGAGAATTATTTTGTTCTAATTAGATAGGCATAAGACTGCAATCTTGATAAGTTGAAAGAAAACAATGACTTCTCATATCTTAAAAGGGACAGTGGGAAGTTTTTGTGGACATATTTTTGGGAATTTTAAGATATTAAAAATATCTTCTTTTTGCAGAGGAAGATGAGATTAGATAGGATAGTTAATAGATAAATAGATAAGATGATTAGATAGATAGATAGATAGATAGATAGATAGATAGATAGATAGATAGATAGATAGATAGATCAGAGAGAGATTTATCTACAGTATAAATAGCCAACGCTGATTATCATTTCAAGCAATTTTATTTACATCATGCTAGTTGATTTTCATTTGCTGTTTTTGTATGCATATGTGTGGGTGTGTGGAGGAGAGAGAGGGGGAGGGAGAGAGAGATGGCAAGATAAAAAAGAATATACACGATTAAGCAGAAACAATACTCATTAGAGTTCCCAGAGATTTTCAGATAAATTTGCTGGTTCATCAGTGAAATGAGTTAGAAAGCATTTTTTCCCCTCTAAGTATTTATTTGCTTCCATGGTTTTTGTGTCAAATCGCTACTTGTCATCAGCGTCAGTGATAATACAATTATCCCCACCAAAAGCATCTTAAATAGAGCAAGAAACAAATTTGACCCCAGTTAAATCTTTTTAGCACCTGCAATTAAACTTTAGACCTTTTAAGGAAACTATCTAAAGATTAAACAATGGCTGAAATATATCCCTGTATGTGCCTAAGAAATCAATACACATCAACTTGCCAAAATGTTCTGATCACAAGCTAGATGTAGAAATCAGGGCTGTCCAAAGCCAGGAACTCACGTAACTTCCTGTGACCTGCGGATTATCTCTCCCCTCTCTCCTGCTCTGTGTTCTTGCACACTTAATAAACTCATATGTGTTGATCTTCTGGTTGGGTCATTACATACATTTTCTATTGGGAGCAGAGTGGAGTCTTCATCATTCATATCAACCGAAGAGATAACTCAGCAAAAGCATTCTTACAGACATGAAGCAATGGGTTTGCATGTGTTCAGGCACCTGGATGTCTTGTGAGTCTTAGAATCTTGGGGCTGCCAAGAGAGCCCCAGATGGATTGACTGAAGTTTGTCCACAATACCATTCCATCCACTCCATCTGAGTTACAATGCTTGCTGGGAGTGTGGGGTTGCCTGGAACTGCTCTTTCTCTTTCATAAATTCATTTTCCTTGTTGACATATCAAACATGAGAACATGAAAATAAGTCCTTCTGAACCAGGCCTAGATTCCATCTCACCAGATACATCTAGGAAGCACTTAAAGAGACCAAAGCCATCTATCCATCCATCCATTCAGATGAGATAGATAGATCTATCTATCTATCTCATCTATCATCTATATCATTATATCATCTATATCTATCTAGCTATCTATCCATTCATCCATATTTGTCTATTTATCCATCCATCCTCCATCATCTTATCTATCTATCTATCTATCTATCTATCTATCTATCTATCTATCTATCTATCTATCTAGCTAGCTAGCTAGCTAGCTAGCTAGCTATCATCCATCCATATCTGTCTGTCTGTCTGTCTATATCTATCTATCTATCTCCATTCATCCATCAACCATCCATGTCTGTCTGTCTGTCTGTCTCTATCTATCTATCTATCTATCTATCTATCTATCTATCTATCTATCTATCATTTATCACCTATCCATCTCTTGAGGATCCCATGAAGGGGTAATATGTGTACAGGTGGACCTTTGTGTCAGGAGGCCAGCAGCCCTGGCTAGAATTGGTCTGCAGGAATTGGCTGCCCCCTTTGAAGCCATGTAGATTTCATCCACATGTCCAACATCTTGACTGTGTTCCTCTATAAGCTGTGGATTGCATCTCATTTCCCCAAAACATCCTCTGAAATGCTGTCATCCTAGAGTGGAACGGCATGGACAAAGCCATCTCTGTGAAGCTTCTTCTCAAGGGTGCCAAAGTGAATCTTGTGGAGATATTTTCAACCTATCCAACATATCCCCAGAT
Source organism: Thamnophis elegans (assembly GCF_009769535.1). Taxonomy (NCBI): domain Eukaryota; kingdom Metazoa; phylum Chordata; class Lepidosauria; order Squamata; family Natricidae; genus Thamnophis; species Thamnophis elegans. The sequence continues at coordinate 8,136,429 of NC_045558.1, forward strand.
CTTCTTTAGTTGAAAACCACCTTTTAAGGCCACCTGACAGTTCTGCAGCCCAGTTCCTCAAGCATGGAAAGAGAAGGATTGGATGAAGGAGAAGGTTCTAACCTGGAAATGCGACACACCACCTCTCTTTTCCTTAAAAATTGCCCCCTCCGTAATTTCACAGCAGAATTGACTGAAGCTGAAACAGCCACACAGGCCACAACATTGTCAGCATCTCTTGCTCAGCTCAAGCCAGTGCAACTTGGACCTGATTTCATCTGGAGTAGTCTGGGTACACGTAAGTTCATTCTATTATAATAATCCAGTTTGGTTTAATGATGGAGGAACCAAGCTAGGAGCCAGGAGATGGTGAGTTCTAGTCTCGCCTTAAGACATGAAGGCGCCTGGGTGACTTTGGGCCATTCACCAGGAGCTGTTGAGTTCTAGTCCTGCCTTGGGCATCAAAGCCAATCAAGTGATTTGGAGTCAATCACTGGGAGACGGTGAGTTCTAATCCTGCCTTGGGAATGAAAGCCAGCGGGGGGATTTGGGGCCAGTCACTCTCTCTCAACCCAACTCACCTCACCGTGTTGTTGCTGTGGGGGAAAAATAGGAGGAAGTATTGTGTGTGTTCACTGCTTTGAGTTATTTATAAAGCAAAATAATAATAATAGTAGTAGTAGTAGTAGTAGTAGTAGTAGTAGTAGTAGTAGTAGTAATGGTGGGATGTAAATAAATAAATATTCCAAAACTGTCATCTCTACAGCTTGTTCCTAGGGTTAGAAAGGTCTGTTTAGATAATTTTCAGAAATTCAACAAAGGTATCTTTTTTTCCTTTGTGGAAAAGAGGAATTGCAGGTCCAGGATTGCCTCCAGCCACCATCCCAGTTAACCTGGAACGCAGCTCCAGCCCTTCCCCACAATTTTGTTTCCAAAGGGAAGTTTTGTTAGAAGGAAGAGATTACTTTAAGAGGTTGCGGCTCCTCCAACAAGCTGTTTTTCCTCCTACTTAGGGCTGAGCTTAGGTTGTTTCCCCTGATCAGCCCTGCAGGTAGAGGAAATACGCACCAACTCGGGCGCTGGAGGGTTCCAGGATGAGAAAGGATGCTTTTAATAGATTTGTAGCACCCAGGGGGGTTATGGCTGAATCGAACGATGTCAGCTGCCAGGCTGAATCTAGGATAAAAATGGAATTTTCTTTTCAAACGGAAGAGCAAGCACTTAAAACCAGGGAGGGATTAACTCTAAGGCAGTAAAACGTTTGCAACATTATGACACAATCAGATGACGTGGCAAACTGTCCCCCCACCCCGGGCGCCCCCCGGGCAGCCAGGAGTTTTCTGGAAAGCAAGAGAGTTTCACAGTTTTACCTCCATTTCCTCCCACCCCTGATCTCTTATGGCAGCTGCCTCTGAAAGAATTAACGGAAGGGGGGAGGAGATCTTTTGCAGGATGAAAATGATTTTATATCAGTTGTTTTCCAGAGGCCAAGCTCCTGTTTAGAGACCCACGAGTTATATTGTTTTTCAGTATGAAGATCTTTCTGAACATCTTTGTTATATTGTTTTTCAATCACGCTCACACTTTAGGGTTGCCTTGGCAAGATAGGCGGCTACCTAAATCCAAACAAACCAATAGATATACTGTGTAAGACTTGGGGAAGCTCAGATAGGGGTTTGCAAAATGCCAGCAGGCCATTAGGTGGTGTCAGATTCAAGGCTTTCTGTATCTCTTTGCTGCCATCTAGTGGCCATCAAGGACTTTCTGTTTGGTGAAAAACAGCTCTTGAACACAAAATTGGGAGCCAGCTGTTTCATAATTGCTCTGTTTCAATGTGATGCTATTTCTCAGTAACTTTACAGGAAAAATAGGGAGCAGGGGTTAGAACGGAGAGAGGGATGTTTAACTAACCCTACTAACCCCAGACCTGTTTTGCAAATCATCTTGTGGTTTCATCGTTTGATAATTATTTTGTCCTCAAAATTTTCTGATTTGTTTAAAGACCAAACTATGTTTTTTGTTTTGATGTTTTCAGAAGATGATAGCCAGCACTATGGATGAGAACAAAGTGCTTGGAAATGTCATCTAGCTAAATTTAAAACAAAAAACAGAGTCCATTGTTGTCGTCCTCCCCCCCCCCCAAAAAAAAACAGTTGCAGTTTAAACAAAAACGTAATGGAGCAGATGGTAGAAAGAATTCTACTTTGTTCTCCTCCCTGCTTCACAACTGAGACCCACCCCTCTTTCCCTCGCTACAGTTTTAGCATATCCGAATGCTAGCCAATTGTGGTTACATAATACTGTACCAGCTCTGAAACAGAAGTTAGCATAATAGGGCTGGTGGATTATACTGGAATGCAAATCGAACAGGAGCTATTAGACAAATGCAGACCTCACTACCAAAGGGGAAGAAGCAAATGGAGACAGAAGCGTGCTTGCCTTCTCCCGGGGCATCCACAGGACTGGGAAGGCTAAAAAAAAAAAAAGCGCCAAGATTAACAGCCGAAATGCATGTAAAATCCAGCCTCCGTTTTAACTGCTTTGTGTGTGCATACACACAGACACACACAGACACACATATCCCATGCATCTGGCCTTTTGCAGTTGTCGCTTTGAGATCATCTCTTTCTGAACGTTCGAAAAACTGATTTCTCTCTCGACAATCTGCAAAAGCATGGTGAATGGGTGGAACCCCACACCCTAACATTGGCTTTGTAGATTGTGCTGATTGAACCTATGATCAGTAGCCCTCCACTTACAACCTGCCATTTAATGACTGAAACTACATAGGTGTTGAAAAAAGTGACTTACGATCAGTCCTTGGTCTTAGGGCCATGGCCATGTCCCTGCGATCATGCAATCCCAATTTGAGTGGTGGACAAAGGCATGTATTTATGACAGTAGATGAGTCCCTGCGTCATGTGATTGCCATTTCCATTGCATTACTTAGTGAGGGAACCTCTGGTTCCACTCGTGGTTATAAGGACTGCTGGCCTTGGCCAACCTTTTTACATCCAGTGCAAACTACAAAGAGGTTGATGTATGTCCTTGCACACCTTGTACAGACAACCCAAATTATGTCATCTGCATCCCTCTTGAGTAGTGCAGATTTTGGCTATTCGTGCAAGACGCTCTCTGGGGTCAACCAACGGAGATTCTTGGCGTTGCCTCAAATGTTGCCACTCCATGAGCCACCAGAGACTTTGACACATGCATGGCAGAGACACAGAAGCATGGTGTCAAAGCTTCCCTGGTCAACTGAAACCATTGGAGATGTTTTATCTCAGGCAAAGAGAAAGTGTTAGAAGCCAAGCAGAGAGCACAAGTATTCTCTTCATGAAACGAGGTAGGTGGGGAACCTGTTTCTTTGCAGAAATACCTCTAAAAGGGCTTCAGATATGTTGTGATTGAAGAGAAACACATTTTCCAAGCTGTGCCAAGGGCTCGTATGCACATGCCCTATGCTTACCGATCTGTAGCTGAAATTTCAATATGAAACTTTTTGGGAGAGCATGCCAGAGCATCGTGCATCCTCCCTCCGGTTAAGCCCTTGGTGGGAAGTGTCGCTGATCCATGACCACAGATGGGAAGGCAATCCACTTCCTCGCTTAAACAGACCCTCCCAGCTCAGCCCCGGTGGAATCTCTGAGCAGCTGGAGCTGGAAGGAGTCCGGCAATATTAGCAGGCAGCTTCTGCCTGATAATCTCATCACCAGCCACGTTGGATGAGGCTGGTATTGCTACGTGCGGCATCCCGGTGCCGCCTTCTTTTGGGAGAGAGGAAATATGCCATGCCCTCGAGAGTTGCCTGTCCTTGTGCAGAGAGGAAGAAGCTTCTCTGCCTGGGAAGCACGCGGGGATTTCATGGAGAAATCTCTCCCGGGCTCCTCCCACACCACACCACAAGCTGTGGTGCTGTCAGCTGCCGAAACACAGTCAGAAATAGGAGCTGTGAGACATCTACACCAGAATTACATGGTAATTGTAGAAGTAGAAACCTGGATTCTTCGTTAGAACCACCCAAGTCAGGTGGATGAACTGTTCTGTTTTTGGAACTGTGGGCTTGATTACTTCAGTGACAGACTACATTCTGCCCATGGGGCAAAAGTTGCCAACTCTCACTCTAAAACAGTGTTTCTCAGAGTTGGCAACTTGAAAATGGATGGACTTTAACTCCTTTCTTCCACAGGGGAAGGACAGCACTTGGACAAGACAAGGCACCAGAGGAAGCAATATTCCTCTGTCTTGACTCCTACTGGACTAAGACAGCGTTCCTGAACAATCTCGTTGCCCTCCAGAAATGCAGGTAGTCCTTGACTCACAAAATTACAGGGTAATTGAAGTTACAATGGCATGAAAAAAGTGACTGACACTTAGTCCTCGCACTTTACAGCCATTGCAGCATGATCAAAATTCTAGCATATATTTACGATAGTTGCCATGTTGTTGCAGAGATCATGCGAATGCCAATTGGGATCTTCCTAGCTGGCTTCCAACAGGCAAACTCAATGGGAGAAGTTGAATTCACTTCAGGACTGTGTGATTCACTTAACAGCTGCAATGATTTGCTTAGCAGCCATGGCCAAAAAGGTCATAAAATCAGGCATGGCTCACTTCACAATCTCCTTGCTTAGCAACAGAAATTCTGGTCATAAGTCACGGACTACCTGCACAGAACCCAACTCCCAGAATCCCCAGCCAGCATGGCCATGGGTGATGGTTTGGGGAGTCCACATCTGTGAACGTTGAAAGTATTCATATTAGAAAATGCTGGACTAATTTCTGGGTCATGTTGCCACCAGTATCGTTCTCTGGAACAGGATGGCAACTTGGCTTCACACCAGGATGGGAGGCCATGTCTGTGACTGACAGAAACATCTCTCTCTCCCACAACACCACACCACAAATGGTGGTACTGTCAGTTGCTGAAATGAATAGAAGCTTTTGTGAGAGATTTACACCAAAATTACATGGTCATTGTAGTATTAGAAACATGAATTCTTAGAACCTCCGTGAGTCGTGTGAATATGCTATTCTTTGTTTTTGGAATTGTAGGCTTATTTCTTTCAGTGGTGGACCACATCCTGCCCATGGGCTACAGGTTGCTGACCCTCACTCTAAAGCAGAGCTTCTCAACCTTGGCAATTTGAAGACGTGTGGACTTCAACTCCCCAAATTCCGCAACCAGCATGAAGTCTACACCCCTTCAAGTTGTCAAGGGTGAGACATATTGTTCTCTTGAGCATGTGATAGTTCCCATCACTATCAACCAGAGAGTGAGGTTTACTCCTGACATGGAAGACATATAGTGATAAGATAGCCCAATTTATGTAGCCTTAACCCACTCGTATTTGTGTATTGGTAAACTATTTGTTATTCATATATTGAAGTATTACTTATTGTTTAGCACATAGAAATAGTTATTGTGCCTTGTTATCTATTGGTAAGAAGATGAAGTGCCTTGTTAAGCAGAAATGACCCCAATTTGAACAGACCATTCACCTTCCTGCTCAGGAAAGCCTGGCCATTAAGGTGATGGGCGAGACCCTGGTAGCAAGTTGCTTAGGAAAGTTTTCAGTAAGGACAAATGTTATTGATAAAAGTCTTAGCCTCTCTCGTGACCTTTAGCTGAACCGTGGTTATTGGTAAGGCGCAAGTCTTAACCTACTCTGTAAAGCTTGTATTTTGTGACCTTTAGCTGAACCGTGAACTTTGACTGCTGAAGATGTATGCAAGGTGTTGCTCTCCATGATTGCTTTCTAATGATGTGTGTACCCGTGATTGGTTCATGGCAATGTTTGCTTTTCAAAAATCGTGCAAAAGGAGATCTACTGCAAGCCAAGTTGTGCCTATTTGAAACTTGCTTTGGGGTAACCTTTTTGTTGGCAAATAAAAGTTTTCCTTTCCTCTCCATCTATTCTGGTGTGGTTCATTGTGGAATATTGCGTCCATTTCTGCTCACCACCAAACAAAAAGAAAAGATGTTGAGACCCTGGAAAGTGTGCAGAGTAGTGCACCAAAGATGATAAAGAGCCTGGAGGTTAAACATATGATGAACAGTTGCAGGAACTGAGGATGTCTAATCTACTGAAGAGAAGGATTAGGGGGGGGGGGACATGATAGCAGCCTTCCAATATTTGAGGGGTTGCCACAAAAAGAGCGGATTGACTTACTATCTACATGGCATCAGAAGGAACAGGTGGAAGATTATCAAAGTGAGAACCAACCTAGAACTAAGGAGAAATTCCTGACACTGGAAACAATCAACCAATAGACTAATTTCCTCTGCCTGGAGTTGTAGGTGCTCCATTGCTGGAGGTTTTTCAAAGACAGATCTGACAACCATTTGACTGGGATGATACAAAGCTCCTACCTTGAGGAGGGGTTGCACTAGAAGGCCTCTGAGGTCCATTCCAGCCCTATGATTCTTTCTGACACAATGGTAGCTTATTTTGTCCAGGAATTTGAGATTATTCACCATCCCCTAAAATTCTGTCCTGTGGATGTTGAAAGACTTTTTCTTCACTGGATGGATTTTAGGTCTTTCAGAGGCTCTCTCCTTCAACCAGGACTACCCAATGGGCTTAAAGGCGCCTCCTCTACCTAGGATTCTTTGGATTTACATTTGAGCCTGGTGGCTCTGAGTTCAAGTTCTGGCTCTGATTTGCATATTGCTCTAAGCTCATCATATAATGCAGGGCTGGGAAACCTGTGACAGCCTGAGGAGAGGAAAAACCAAATGGAGAATCACATGAAGATCTACCCCTTTTAACCTGCATCGTAATGCGTGTCAAAACTATGGACAGATGATCCTCAACTTACAACCACTTTTAGTTGCAATGGCTATGAAATAGTGATCTGGACCATTTTTTCATCTTTATACTCATGACCACTGCAGCATCCCCATGGCCCCAATCAAAATTTGCATAATTAGCAACTAGTTCGTATTTATGACGGTTGCAGTGTCCTGAGGTCATGTGATCCCCTTTTGTGAACTTCTTACAACCAAAATCAATGGGGAAGCCAGAGTGATCTAACAATTGAATAACTGCAGTGATTCACAATAACTGTAGCAAAAAAAATTGTAAAATAGGGCAAAACTCAATAATTTTCTCACTTAGCAAATCCGGCATTTGGGGCTTAATTGTGGTCGTAAGTCCAGGGTTACCTGCAGTTTTGATTGCATGCTTGTGATAAGCACCTTGGCCATTTTATTTTCACCCCACTCCGATGTTCTGGGTCGGAGGCTAATTTGTCTCCATTTGGCACATCCTTCACATGCCCCTCTTCCTTGTCTCAGCCTTGAGAGGCTTCCCAGATATTCTGTTTAATGATTCTGGCCCAGCCCTTTGACAGTGAGTTGCCACAAAAATATTGACACAATTCTTCTGCGTGGCCCTGAGACATTCAGATCCAGGGAGGTTCCAGTCGGAAGTACCCGGTTTGACCTCTACTACATGCCTGCCATGACATCAGCTGCTCACTGGTAGCACAAAGCTGAGCAGGTATGTGAGGAATGAGCTAGTGCAGGGAGAAAATGTTCACGCTACATTTGCACACAGCAGACAACCCGTTCCAGAGAGCCTCGTTCCATCTCCCCATCTATCAGCCCAAATGAAATTGCAAACGGGAATAAATTCTAGGTGAACTAGTTGGTTGAAAGAGTCAGATTGGTCAATATCCTGGACTAGAGGCCATGAGGTGGTGAATTCTAGCCCCATCTTAGGCAAGACAGCCATCTGGGTGACTTTGGGCCAATAACCCAAGGATGGTAAGTTCTAGTCCCCTCTTCGGCATGAAAGCTGGTTGGCTAGCTTTGGGCCAATCACCAAAAAGGATGGTGAGTTCTAGTCCCATCTAAGCAAGAAAGCCAACTTTGTGACTTTGGGCCAATCACCAAGAGATGGTGACTTCTAGTTCCATCTTATCAATGGAAGCCAGATGGGCGACTTTGGGCCTATCATTAGGAGACAGTAAGTTCTAGTCCCACCTTAAGCAAGAAAGCCAATTGTTTGAATCTGAACATTCTCTCTCAGCCCAACCCACCTCACAGGGTTGTTGTGGGGAAAAAGAAGAGGAGGAAGGAGTATTATGAATGTTTACTACCTTGAGGTATTTATAAAGTAATGCAGGCAGGATAAAAATCTAATAAATAAAAATTGCTTGCATTCACTCAGTTATAATCATTTGAGATCAGCATTTCATGAGAATCCAGTAATGGTCAGCTGCAAGAACCTGGCCATCAAGTGAAGCTATCGGATGGTGGGTGAACACAATAGCTGATGTGTGTAATGCACATTTGCACCATTCACAACATAGTGTCAGTCTATTGACTATATATCTGTCTGGAGCATATCTTTGCACATCTGATATGCTGCTGGAAGGAATAACGGAGTGCTGAAAATGTTTAAGAGGGACATTAAGGTTGATTGCAACTGGGAATTTCCATCTCTTAATTGACAACGTAGAATCTCAAAATTAAAATGAGAGTCTTGAGGATTTTAGAAGGTTCAGTGGTTGATGCCTCAGAAGAGTGGCAGATCTTATGAGAGTTGAGGGCAGTGATATTTGAGGGGGTGGTGGTTCCTTGGGGAGAATTTCAATTTGGTGTAAAACTGTAGGTTAGAAACTAGAAGACTGAAAATTCCAATCCCTTCTTAGGTGCAAAACCAGCTGGGTGATCTTGGGCCAGTCATTCTCTCTCAGCCCTAGGAAGGAGGCAATGGCAAACTACTTGGAAAAATCTTGCTAAGAAAACTGTAGGAGCTTGTTCAGGAAGTTGCTAGGAGTCAAGAATGAAGTGAGCACGCACGCACACACATGTACAAATACACACACCCAGAGAGAGAATATGGGAGGGGATCATGATGCTCCATTGTCAATTTTGACTTTGATTTTGCTGGAATTGGGTAGGTCTGGTTTGATGAAAAGAAGGACTAGGGGTGACATGATAGCAGTCTTCCAATATCTCAGGACTGCTGCAAAAAAGAGGGAGTCAACCAGAGATGGTATTCAGCCAGTTCTGACAGGTTCTGGAGAACTGGTAGCGGAAATTTTGAATAGTTCAGAGAACTGGCAAGTAGGCTGGCCCCGCCCACACTGCCTCCCAGCCTCCCAGCTGATCTTCTTTTGTTGCCCTGAAGAGGAGAATGGAGCTGGGAAGCAGTTAGTGGGGCGGGGAGGGAATGGGGATTTTGCAGTATCCTTCCCCTGCCACACCCACAAAGCCATGCCCACAGAACCAGTAGTAAACATTTTTGAATCTCACCACCAGAGTCAATCTATTCTCCACAGCACCTGAAGGCAGGACAAGAAGCAATGAATGGAAACTAATCAAGGAGAGAAGCAACCTGGAATTAAGGAGAAAATTTCCTGACAGTTAGAACAATTAATCAGTGACACAGCTTGCCTCCAATAGTTGTGAATGCTCCAACATTGGAAGGATTTTTTGGACAACCATTTTAGTCTGAAGTGGTGTAGGGTTTCCTGCCTAAGCAAGGGGTTGGACTAGAAAACCTCCAAGGTCCCTTTCAACCCTGTTATTCTATATTGACTTCTTTTCCAGATGTTGCTGGTTTAATTTTCCCACAATTCTCTGAAACCTACCAGATTTGGCCAATGTCTACACTTCAAGCTCAGATTTATTTTCTTAAAAGAAGAAGAAGAGGAGGAGGAGGAGGAGGAGGAGGAGGAGGAGGAGGAGGAGGAGGAGGAGGAGGAGGAGGAGGAGGAGGAGGAGGAGATGAACAGTAATTTTGGAGACTGAAGGGTGAATTACACATCTGGTCTTTTGTAGAGCTTCCCATGTTAAGTTCACTAAAGCCAAGGATCAGGATGTGATGCAAATCCACTTTGAAATAGGAGACAAAATCGACAGCCAGGATATATAATTGTTCATGCCAAATCAATCCTGACCTTTGCTTTTTTAAAAAAAAAAGCATTACTAATGCTTTAAAAAAAAAAAATCAGGAAGTCATACACAGAGAAACCATTATGAAGATCCCTCAAATGGGCATCTCTCAGCATGCATCCAGATAATCTGAGGCATTATTACAATGCCCATCTCTTGCTCAAATATACTAATCCACCTCACCATTGCCAGAAAGTTGCCTTGTTTTTCTCTGAAGCTAGAAAAGGGGGTCTTTACTTTAAGTTCGGAAGATCAGCAACATATCTTTTTGTACTTTATTCTAAGGCAGAGTTTCTTAACCTTAGCTGTGGACTTCAAATCCCAGAATTCCCCAGCTCCCCACACAGTTCTAGGGTTTCCCTATCTGAGCTGCAAAATCAAAGCAACCACTAGATGGGAGTAGAGAGCAGTGGAAAACACATTCAGCAGCCCTTTGGGGGCTCTTGAATGCCTACAGGCCAGATATGGTAGGCTGACTTAATATATGAATTGACATTATAGGAAAAGAACCTTATATAATAAGGTGACCAGATTTTCAGATTGGTAAAGAGGGACACCTTTGAACGGGGGGGGGGGGGGGGGTTGATTAAAAATTTTATACGGAGCAACAAAAATTTTCATACAACGCAAAAATAGTATTGTAATTTTTTTTTATTTCAGCATAACTACAATTTACAAATATAAATTGTAACTGTTGCCAAACATCAAAATTTTGATCACGTGACCATGAGGATGCTGCAATGGTCGCTAAGTGTGAAAATGGTCGCTAAGTGTGAAAAATGGCCATCAGTCATTTTTTCCAATGCCATTGTAACTTTGGTCACGCCCATTATACCACCTTTCTTGCCACAGTTCTTAAGTGAATAACTGCAGCTGGTATTTTGTATTTTGGATAGAATCTTTTTTAAAATAGTCTAAGACAATTTAAAAAAAGAATCCACACAGAATAAATTGAAGTAAAACATTTCAAACTATTCCACACAGAATAAATTGAAGTAAAACTATTTTTAAAAATTCTATGCACAATATATTTCAAAGTATTGTGCATAGAATTTTTAAAAATGGTTTCACTTCAATTTATTTTGGATAGAATCCTTTTTTTTAATTATCTTAGACAAATTTTAAAAAAGATTCTATCCAAAATACAAAATACCAGCTGCAGTTATTCACTTAAGAACTGTGGAAAGAAAGGTGATATAATGGGCTTAGTGACCAAAGTTACAATGGCATTGAAAAAAATGACTGATGACCATTTTTCACACTTAGCGACCATTTTCACACTTAGCGACCGTTGCAGCATCCTCATGGTCACGCGATCAAAATTTTGATGTTTGGCAACAGATTCGTATTTATGATGGTTTCATATAATCACCTTTTGACAAAGTCAAATGGGAAACCAGATTCACTTATGTTACTAACTTATCAGCTGCAGTTATTCACTTAAGAACTGTGGCAAGAAAGGTGGTATAATGGGCGTGACCAAAGTTACAATGGCATTGAAAAAAGTGACTGATGACCATTTTTCACACTTAGCGACCATTTTCACACTTAGCGATCGTTGCAGCATCCTCATAGTCACACGATCAAAATTTTGATGTTTGGCAACAGTTACAATTCATATTTGTAAATTGTAGTTATGTTGAAATAAAAAAATATATTACAATACTATTTTTGCGTTGTATGAAATTTTTTGTTGCTCCGTATAAAATTTTTAATCAAGCCCCCACCCCCAGTCAAAGGTGTCCCTCTTTACTGAAAATCTGGTCACCTTGCTTTTTAGGATGCTGTCTATATTTGCCATAGCTTTCCTCCCCAGGAGCAAGCGTCTTTTAATTCCTTGGAATTGGTATGTCTAGTTTAATGAAAAGAAGGACCAAGGTATTGTATTGTGGTTGCTGCAATTAATATACTTAATAACTCCATTTTTATTCTTTATTTTTTAATAATAATTTTCATAACAGTTGCTCCTGTTTTTGTAATTACTGTTTTATATTATTATTTTAGTGGATTGTTGTCACCCCTGAGAGTCATTTCTATTGAGATATGCACATTTGAACAATAAATGTATTTATTTTCATATTTAAGGAAAGGCATCATCTATAAACTAAGCAAAGGTGTAGCTTCCAAGATGTGCCCTTGGGATCTTGAAGTTGGTGGGAACCTACTCAGAGATTAATTGAGGAAAGCTTAATAACAGGGAGTTCTTAACTTAAATCCACACAGAATAAAACTATTTTAATAAATCATATGCACAATAAATAAAATATTATTTTAAAATACATTAAAAAAGAAAAGAAAAAAAACCCACTTACCAGCAGGCTTGCACTCCAAGTAAACCCAGAATGATGTAGATGTTAATACAAAGAACTGAGCAAATTAAAATGGTTAAATAGTCCCAGGGAAATATTTTTCAAAGAAAAAAGAAGAGCACCATTTTTCCCACACAAGCAGTCATCCAAACTCCGTGCCCCTCCCCTCCGGAAAATCCAGGAAGTAACAGTCGCTTCCCTCTCTAGCCAGGTGTTTCCTGCAGCTCTATGGTAATGGGTCATTTTTTCTTATAAAAGTGGGGCGGGGGGGGGGTCCGTTTTCTTGCTTTAAAGTTTTAATATCTTCAGTAAAAGTACTGAGACAGAGAGAGAGGTTAGTTAGACAGGGTGTCTTTTGTCTTGCCCCGGTTAGGATTTCTTGCCCCGGTTAGGATTTCTTAAGCAAATCCACTGGGCTTTCAACATGAAGCCAGAAAAAAATCGGGACTTTTTAAAAACGCAGACGGGCACAGGACAAATTGTTATAAAGCGTGATTGTCACGCTGAAATCGGGACGTCTGGTCACCTTATTGTATAACTATGATGGGCAAAACATCAGGACTCCAACAGACCTTTTGCAGCTAACAAATTTAATCAAAAGGCATCAGCTTTGGCAAGCTGTGTCCTCCTTCAGCAGATGCAGGAAATGATTAAAACATGATATAAGTAAGTCCTCTATTTACAACCATTCTTTCTGCAACAGTTCAAAGTTACAACAACATTGAAAATGATGACTTATCACTGATTCCCACACTTACAACTATTGCAGCATCAACAAAGCCATGTGATTAAAATTTAGGTGCTTGGCAACTGGCATCTATATACGACAATTGCAGAGCCCTGTGACTTTCCACAACCTGCTTCTAACAAGCAAAGTCAGTGGGGGAAGATGTTTTTGCTTGTAATCATGTGTGGGAAGCCCCCCACCATCACTTGAAGAATGAAATATTTTGGGGAATATTAAAAGAAGCAGAATTTTATATGTCCCCAAAGGAGAAATGGAGAAACATGCTCCAGTCCCAGTTTCCTGCTTAGTAAAACAGCTTCCAGCAGAAATCTTCTGAGATGGAGGTTTTGGGCCCATTAAGAAATCTCAGCCAATCTATTCATAAACCAAACATCTTCATCTCCAGAGTGATGAGATTAAGGACAGGAAAGGACCTTTAGGACGTAATAGGATTAACCCACCATCATTTAGCAAAAGACACAACAAGCCCCTTCATTGCACAATCCCCAGAACAGTTCAAACTTCAAAGTCACAGAAAGCTATAAGCTCCACCCATTCATTCACTCATTCAATCAGCTGCCCCAGAACTGTTGTTCATCATTAAACTTTCTTTCCAATCAGCCTCCATTTTATTTATTTGTTTTATTTCCACCGTCTTTCTCCCAGCTTGGAAATGAACCAGAGGGATTTTCCTTCCCACGCATGTGATTCACTTAGCCACTGTGGTGATTCAGTTAACAACAATGGCAAAAAATAATAATCATATTATTTTCATGGTCCACTTAGCAACTGCCTCGTTTAGCAATGGAAGTTCTAGTCCAATTGTGGTTCCAAGCTGAGGACTACCTATATAGGATTTAAACTGGAGAGACGGGGGGGGGGGGGGCGAGCCAACTCGGTTATGCAGATACCTGTTACATGAGAGAGGTTATAACTATCTCACAAATGCAATTTGTTAAAAATGTTTGTTTATACAGGTAATCCTCAACTTACAACCACAATGGAGCCTCCAATATTTGTTTCTAAGCCACAAAGTTCTTAAATGAGTTGTGCCCCATTTTAACACTTTTTTGCCACAGTTATTAAGCTAATAACTGCGGTTGCTAAGTGAACCATGAGGTTGTTAAGTGAATCTGACTCCCCCCCCCATTATTTTGCTTGTTGGAAGCCAGCTGGGAAGGTCACAAGTGTCAATCACATGACCTTGGGACACTGCCACGGTCATAAATAGCATGCCAAGTGTCCTAATTTTTTTCAGCACCATTGTGACATTGAACTTTCACTAAACAAGCGGTTGTTAAACTGAGGACCACCTGCATTATTCCCACAACACATTTGTGATGTGTGCTTCAACAAACGCAAACTTCGTCTGAGGAAAGGGGCTGCCGTAGAGGAGAGCTTATGCTTTTTAATAAAATTTGTGATCAAGAAAAGAGATCCCCCAACTCCTTTTAATATCGTTTTGGCTTTGGCTGGAGAGAAACACATCAGAGAAACTAGAACAGGCTGAATTTAATGTAAATGCCTTCAATTTTCCTCTAGCCCTGGGATAATATATTAATCCCTTTTGTTTGGTTTTATATCTAACTGGATGCAGCTAAGCTCCTTATAAGAATCTGAGGCGAATGTTTAGGGTCAGTTTGTCCAAGCCAGCAGGCCAGAAAGTGTAGCGCCTTCACCAGTAGAAGGAAAAATACAGGTGGTCCTCTACCTATGACTATAGTTGAGCCCAAAATTCCTGTGGACAGTTGTTAAGCGAGTTTTGCTCCATTTTAGGACCTTTTTCACTACAGTTGTTAAGTGAATCACTGTAGTTATTATTGCAGTAACATGGTTTCCTCCATTGACTTTGCTTGTCAGAAGTTCGTAAAAGATGCTAACATGGCCCCAGGACACCACAGCTCTAATAAATACATGCGCCAATTGCCAAACATCTGAATTTTGACCACATGAACGTAGTAGGGATGCTACGATGATCCTAAGGGTCAAAAAATGGTCATGTCACTTTTTTTCAGTGCCATTTTAAGTTCCATCAATCCTAAACGAATTGTTACATAAAGTTTAACCCTCTTTTGAAAACAGACTAGCGCAGTTGGAAGGGAACTTGGAGGTCTTCTAGTCCAACCCCTCTTCTCAAGCAGGAAACTCTATCCCATTCAGACAAATGGCTGTCCAATCTCTTCTTAAAAACCTCCAGTTGGAGCATCCACAGGCAACTCATTTTACTGATTTGTTGTTGAAACTATCAGGAAATTTCTCCTTAGTTCCAGGTTGTTTCTCTCCTTGAAATAATTTCCATCCATTGCTTCTTATCTTGCCTTCTCCAAGTGCTTTGGAGAACAGATTGACAACTTCTTTATGGCAACCCTTTTTTGGCTATGTTCCATTTGAAAAATCCAGCTTCCAATGAACTTCATGGGACTTCAGTAAGTGGTATTTGGCATCTACAGTAACTGCCAAATCTTATTTGTCATCTCAAGTTCTTTGCTGTGGAATTCTTGAGTCAAATTGCTTGGGTCACAAATAAATTACAAAGATAGAACAATGTGGGATAACATTACCACCACCAGATGGATTCACAGTTGGTGACCAAGGTTCTATCTTGGGCTCCGTGCTCTTCAATGTCTTCATAATGTATCTATTGTAGATGAGGGGGAACTCAACCACATTTGCAGATAACACACAGCTGGGAGGAACTGCTAACCCTTTAGAAGATAGACTCAAGATTCAGGATCTTAACAGATTTGTGTGTTGGGACCTATCCAACAAGATACAGTTCATTGGTGTGCAAAGTAAGATCCTGCGTTTAGGCAGGAAAAACTAAGTGCACGGGTGCAAAACAGGCAGTACCTGGCTCAACGGTAATAACAGAGAAATCTTGGTGTCGTAGTGGACAACCACTTAGGTATGAGCCAGCAGTGTGCTGCAGCAGCCAAAAATGCCAGTAGAGTTCTGGGTGCATCAAAAGAGGGATAGTATCAAGATCACAAGAAGTGATAGTACCACTCAATACTGTACTAGGTCACAACTGGAATATGGCATCCAATTCTGGTCACCAAATAAGATGCTGAAGCTCTAGAAAGAGTGCAGAGAAGAGCAACAAGGATGATAAGGATCTGCATGCTAAACCATATGATGAATGAATAAAGCAAATATGTGTCCCAGGATAACATTGCAGGATACAATCTAGCTTGGCCACTGGGACCAGAGGTTTTGTCTTATGAGCTTCCAGACTCACCCTGGTGCCCATCTTTTTGGGAACATCTCTCTAGCATATGATGAACAGTTAAGGGAACTGGGTGTGTCCAGTCTAATGATGAGAAGGATTGGGTGGGGGGGACACATGGCAGCTGTTTATCAGTACTTGAGGGGCTGTCACAGAGAAGAAGGGGCTGACTTATTCTCCAAAGCATCTGAAAGCAGGACAAGAAGAATGGGTGGAAGCTTGTTAAAGAAAGATCCACTCTAGCACTTAGACTTATATACCGCTTCATAGGGCTTTCAGCCCTCTCTAAGCGATTTACAGAGTCAGCATACCGCCCCCAACAACAATCCGGGTCCTCTAGAACTAAGGAGAAATTTTCTGAGAGTGGGAACAATTAATCAGTACAACCTCCCTCCCTCTGCTTTTTCTCCCTCCTCCCTCCCTCCTTCTCTCCCTCCCTCTCCTAATTGTGGCTGTGGCTCTTCCTTTCATCTATGCAAGTAGAAGATCCTCTGTGTAACACTCTTTGTGACGTTCTACTTCCTATAAAACATTTCCTAGCCATTTGACAATCCCTGCTAATAGAGGACTCAGGAAATTCTTGGGTGTCTCTGGCTTAGTGGGCGAAGAGCAGCTTCACTGCTTGATCTTTTTTTGGATCAACACAGTCATGTTGCTGGGGGGGGGCAGGAGAGATCTATGCACACACATGTGTTAGCAGCAGGTACTGCTGCTGCTGACTCAGCGGTGGTCCTTTGATCTGAGTTCTACCATGTGGTTTTTTTTCCCCCCTCTTCAGAATGCTGGATCATACAATCAGGATTTTATTCAACTCTCTTTATAATGATAAGAGTTCCTTTGCCTTTGATACCATCTCTGTTTGCTTATTTCTTTTATCGCACCTATTACGTTTGCCTGAAATTTCCCACAACAGAGTCGTTAAATGCAGGGCCTCCTCCCTTGTTCCTCAGGTGAAAAAAAAGGCGAAGAGGTTGGAATTTAATACTTGTAAGGGAGACCATCACAAAACCTAATTGCTTAGGTTAGGAAATAGAAAAACATGACATTGCCTTTCTATATTGTTGCCAAGGAAATTATAAAGGTAAAGGTTTCCCCCGCACCGCCCCTGTGCTAGTCGTTCCAGACTCTAGGTGGCAGTGATCATCTCCGTTTCAAAGCTGAAGAGCCAGCACTGTCTGAATATATCTTTGTGGTCATGTGGCCGGAATGACTCAATGCCAATGCCAGCGCACAGAGCACTATTACCTTGTCACCAAAGGTGGTTCCTATTTTTCTTCTTGCATTTCTAAATGCTTTTGAACTGCTAGGTTGGCAGCAAAGGAAATTATATAGATGCAAAATAAAATCTCAAACAGATTTTTATTGATAGAATATACAATCTTACAGAAGAATTTCACATTTGTAAATGCTGTTATATTGTTAGTTTCTAAGTCTGAATTGTAAGTTAGTATTCAATCATATATTTAGAAGTTCTTATATAGATTACACGTAGTCCTCGACTTACATCTAGAGGTGAATTGCTGCCGCTTCAGCCCAGATTGGGCGAACCGGTAATAGTGGTGGCAGCAGGCTCCGTCCACCTGCCCGGACATTTTCTGCACATGCACAGTCACACACACACAGGAGCCCACCCGAACTGGTAGTAACAAAATCGGCAACCCACCACTGCTTACAATCCAAACTTGTTTTGCAGAATAGGTGGAGCCCCTCTTCCTTGTGGCAGCCCATTTTAGCCAGAAGAGAATGTAGCTAAGGGCAGTTCGTAAAGAAATCCTTGGAAGTGGTGGGAGCCACCTCTCCAATGCCCCCCCTGGGATTCGGATTATTCTGGAATGATAATATCCCTTCCAGGGCATCCATTTTGTGAGAGTGTCCGTGAGAGGTTTTCAGTGCTCCAAATGTATTGAAGGTTGATAAAAGTGACTTCTAACCAGTCCTTGGACCTATGACCACTGTAGTTTCCCGGGATCACATGATTGCCATCTGCAACCTTCTCAGTTAACTTGTAGCAAGCAAAGTCAATGGGGAAACCTGTAGGAAGTCACAAGTCATGATCACGTGATATCTTGTTTAATGACTGTGCCAAAAAAAGTTTGTAAGATCAGGTGCAATCTTGCAATGCCTCACTTAATGATCAATAACTTTTTCTGGTCCCAATTGTGATTATAAGTCAAGGACTACATGTAGCTATTGTACCCTCTTCTGCCAAAAAAAAACCCTGCAAGTTTTCAGAAGGCTTTGCAGAACCTCACAAGTTACAGTAAAAGAGGAAAAATATATTTTGCTTTTCTACCAAGCCCCAAAGTCATAGAAAATGCCACTTGGTAAGCAGAATGTGAAGTTTCCAAAGGATGCCCTAATTAATTTACGAGCCTTGAGACAAAGTTCAAAAGAAATCCAGTCATTTATTATTGAACTTTACCCCTGTGTCTCCCCTCCCCTCAGTCTGTGTCATAAATCATATCCACCAACGAGGTGCTGCAGTAGGCTGTGAACTTTGCGCCTCACACGTCTGCTGTAGAAACCTAAGATCCAACTCTGGTTGAAGGTATGCAAGGAATTCTCCCTCCCATGTCAACTTGATAATAGTCATGGAAATGCTTTACAAGTTGACACAGAAACTGGCAGGCGTAGAAGGACTTGTTCAACCAATGTTTTTCAAGCAAGTGTCCCAGAAGTGATTTGCTTTTAATTCCTTCCAGGAGGTTTCAACAGCAGTTATGTTGCATAAGGAATGAAGGGTGTTTTTAGCAAATAATCATGATAAAATATACAGTATCTATCACAGGTTGGAGGTTGGAAAACACAGATGAAAATAATTTAAGGAGTTGAGCTCTCTGCTTAGTAATGTTGTGGATCCGGAAGACAAATTATTGGGGACAATGTGATAAAGAGGCTTAGGACACCTCAAGAATTTTTTTTTTGGGGGGGGGAATATTCCCTCTTGAATACTTTTTCCTCTTCAATATCTACGTTAAATCTATTTTTAACCCCTATAATTCAATGCCCAAATGGTCAAAGAGATTTCCACTTCCCGGTTTTTATTTCACTTTCTGTGTGACAATGTTTTATTACATATTCTATCTTTTCCACGTGATTGTTGTTATTACAGGATTTTGCTGGAAACCGCTGGAGGCTGCCCCCTCGGCCTGGAGCATGCGGCGTGAAAGCTAAATAAATAAATTATTAAAATACATTAAATAGAAATGGCCAGAGAGGGCATCTCCTTTGTCCTTGGAACAGAGAGCGATTTCCTACTTAAAAAGCGATTAACCCAAATGCTTTTCAATTTATAAGGTGGAGATCAATCAATAATAATCCCATTTAATCTCAATATAAATCCTTTAATTTTTTTTAATTAAAAGCAACCTGATACCATCACAAAGTAGGGAGGCTTGAACAAGATGACCACACAAGGGCTGCAAAAATGCAGACTACCATAACGTGGTAAGATCTGAAAGATAAAAATACAACTCTAATTGTATATTTCATACCCACCAAGGATTAACCCTTGAAGGCCTGAATCTCATATGGTTTCTGATGCCCTGAGGGGAAACCTCTCCCTGCTCAGATTCCCTCAGGACTGAAACTTTGTAGTATCAGAGAATTTGTAGTATCAGAGAATTAAAATGATCAGAGGACAATATTCTTGTAGTACTAAAA
This sequence comes from Thamnophis elegans, assembly GCF_009769535.1. Classification (NCBI taxonomy): domain Eukaryota; kingdom Metazoa; phylum Chordata; class Lepidosauria; order Squamata; family Natricidae; genus Thamnophis; species Thamnophis elegans. The sequence goes on from NC_045558.1 coordinate 8,156,243, forward strand.
GAAGAGTTGTTTGTTGCAGTGTCCACTTAAGCCAAGTGACATGTCCATTTGGCCCATAGTCAAATTAAGACCTCACACCCAATAGCTTTGCAGCTAATCAGGCTCTATTATTCAATCCTTTTAAATACCAAAAAAAAATCTTATTATTTTTCTAAATGATCAAGGCAGCAAGCATATCTAATACTCCTTCCTCCTCCTATTTCCCCCACAACAGCAACCCTGTGAAGTGAACTCAGCTGAGTGAGTGATTGGCCCAAAATCACCCAGCTGGCTTTCATGCCTAAGGTGGGACTAGAACTCACAGTCTCCTGATTTCCAGCCTATTTTAACGCCTAGGAATTGGATCAGATGAATTGCTGGTCAAGTTTGGTTGAGTTCACATGGCATTTATTGTATAGGGAGCTTAAAACAAAGAGGTACTTTGTGTTTCTCCTTACTTTGATATGATGGGATGTTTTTGTTGATGGTTTACTTGTTTTTAGTAAAAATCGAAGGGTTTATTCTTAGGGACACCTAAAAAGATGGACATAGGGGGTTGGAGAAGCAACAGGAGACTCTGAGATTAGCCTCTGATGAGTGGCTGCACCAGTTGTGACTGGATCATTCCATCATTCACTCTCTTGCGGGGGAGATTGGGAAGGTCTGGAAATCCATATGATTAATATCTGGCTGTTTGGCAACCAGTGTGATTTCTGACAGGATCATGTGCTCACCATTTTTAACCTTCCCAGTTGGTATCCAATATGATTTGCTTAACAACTGCAGTGCTTCACTTAAGAACCATGGCAAAATAGATCAGGTAATTAGATGCAACTTACTTAACAAAAGAATGCAACTGTTTTGTCTTTTTTCTCTATTAATTCTTTTTCTCCAGAATGCAAAATGGTGGACGATATGGGGCAAGAATAAGCACAGTTAGATGAGGAGACAATTGTGATCTGGAGCCCCTGCAAAATTTGGTGGCTGCAAACTGCCCTGGCCTACCAGAGCGGGCATACATATAGCCTGCACTACAAAATAAATGTAGAAATTAGCCAATTGCCCTTTGGACATTCTGGGCCAGAATAAAAAGCCAAATTCTGCTTTGTTCTGCAAACTAGCTAAGTGAAATAAATTTGTGTGTTTTCCCAAATTTGCACAAATATTGAACTTGGGAGGAGCAGGGGTTGGTGAAGAAGCTTTGCAGGCAAGACAAACACATTCAAGGAATATCATCAATCTGTCTAAATGTGTATCTTTTTCCTTCATAATAAATTCCAATATAATTTTCATATAGATAGATGACAGATAGATAGATAGATAGATAGATAGATAGATAGATAGATAGATAGATAGATAGATAGATAGATAGATAGATAGATACAGGATGGATGAATGGATGGAGAAGTAAATAGAAAAATAAGGAAAAGGAAATAAATAAATACATAAATAAAAACATTGCCCAGAGACTACAAGCCACATTTTCTACTTCTAAATTCAGTCCTTGAGCAAAACTGTGAGAATGCTCCAAACTTTGAAGATAAGGAGATAATGTGTAAAGATCCCAAGGCTTGGTTAATGTCCCTAAGGCTTTTCATCTTAGAGAGAGAGAAAGATATTCTTCTTAATTTTCTCATCCTTTTTTCATTGCTGGCCTCTAATGCATTAGAAATATTTTTCCCAGCAAGCCACAATAGAACATCTCCAGAATGTCACTGGGACCTGCTCTCAGGTGCTGCTATTGCAGAGAGAGAGAAAAAATTGCAAGCTCGTTTGTTGTCGTTATAGCCATGGCAATTCTGTGCCTCAATGAACAAGAGCTACTGTGACCACAGCAGACAGTGAATTTCTTCATACATTTGTGCAGCTTCAAGGTAAGAGACATAAAGATCTCAGACAGAGATGATTCATAAGTAGAGACGGACAGTGGGGGATGGAAAAGAGAAAGCAGAGGCTGAGACATTAAACAAAGATCCCTCCCCCCCCCCCGGAAAAAAAAAACAATCTTCCAAAAGAACAAAAAAAAATGCCTTCAAAGGTTTTGCTGGAAAAGTTGTTGGGAATTGGCTGACATACACATTTAATACACAAATTACTTGTGGTTTTTGAGTTACAACCGTAACGGAGTCTGCTCATTATGGCTATAAGTTGTGATGGTCATAAATTGGGTCACCACACATGAAAAAACCAATTTGGCAAATGTTTTCACAACAGTCATTAAGCAAACTAATCTCCAAGGACTGATTTTCCTGAAAACCAGAAGTAAAAGCTGGTTTTTAGCAAGACGGTTGTACAATAGGTCATGTGCCACTGCAAAAGGCCATAAATGTGGGTTAGATTGCTGAGCATCTAATGTGATGTTGTAAGGAGGCAATTGTTGGAATTTCAAGTTATAATTAACCCTCCCGGGAGATCTGTCATAACTTTAAACAGTTGCTAATTGACCGATTCATAAGTCAAGGACTATCTATACATGAGACCTCAATTCCTGCTGAGTCAGGATTTTTCAAGAATTGATCTGGATTTTCTCCTCGGAGGATATTTCTTGGAGGTTTCAAATTAGAGATGCTTGCAGCTTATGATTAATGCAGCTAGTAGATTTTACATTTCGTACTTCCTTCTGAAATAATTCAAAGCTCCCTAAGTGATTATTAAATCTTCCTTCTCTCTTGTGGACTGAATTTATACACCATAAATAAGTGTTTCGCAACCATGGCAACTGTTAAATATGTGGACTCCCATAATTCCCATGCTGCTGTCTATGGAATTCTGGGCATTGAACTGATATAATACCTGACTCACCTATTAGTAATACTAGTAGTAATTGTGAGAGGGATCTATCTGTCTTAATGGACCACTGCTTAACTGTGTGCTGCAATTGCCAAAAAAGCCAACACAGTCCTAAGCTGCCTTAACAGAGGAATAGAATCAAAATTACATGAAGTGTTAATACCACTTTAAATTGCCTTTGTAAGACCACACTTACCAATACTGCATCCAGTTTTGCTCACCTTGATGTTAAAAATATGTTGAAAATTTGGAAAGAGTGCAGAGAAGAGCAATTAGGATGATTAAGGGCCTGGAGGCTAAAACATACGAAGAGCAGTTGCAGGAATTGGGTATGCCTAGTGAAAAGACGGACTAGGGGATGACATGATAGTAGTGTTCCAATATTTAAGAGGCTGCCACAAAGAAGAGGGAGTCAAGTTATTCTCCAAACCATCTGAAAGCAGGACAAGAAGCAATGGGTGGAAACTAACCAAGGAGAGAAGCAACCAAGAACTAAGGAGAAACTTCCTGACAGAACAATTAATCAGTGGAACAGCTTGCCTCCAGAAGTTGTGAATGCTCCAACACTGGAAATTTTAAATATGAGATTGCACAGCCATTTTTCTGAAATGGCACAGGGTTTCCTGGCTGAGCAGAAGGTTGGACTAGAAGACCTCCAAGTCCCTTACAACTGTATTATTCTATTATTCTGAAGTCTGAACATCTTAAACTCTGCTTCAAATGGAACCCTTTAAAATGTACCTTTAATTGGGTGCCTAGAGCATACACCAATGGAAGCCAATAGGTTTTTTCTGCTCAATATAAAATTCAGAGTCATCATTCTTTGGAGTAAATGTAGCTCTTTGAGGGCAGTTGAAGAAGCCAATGATCCTCCAAGTGATCCTCCAAGGATACAACTCTTAATAAAAATGTTTTAGGTGGACAACAATCTGCCTTCATTGCTTGCGTGGCATGTACTTGTGGGACAAATATTTGTGCAGTCTGTTTCTCAGAGAAAAGTGAAAGAGCACGGTTGGAGAAGAAGGCCCTTGTGGCTTAACTGCTCTCTCCCCAGACATAATGAAGCTTCATAACAACTTTGATAGAACAAGTGCAATATGTCAGGTCAAATGGAGCTCCGAACATAATTTTACAGCCATCTATCTTTAGCAAAACTAAAGTGGCCCAGTGCTCTTTCCACACTCTTTCCACATGCAAAAGACGTAGACCAGATGCCTTGCAGAGCTCCTTGGCTCATGTCCAGATGGCAGACCTCTAAAACAACAAAAACAAAACAAAAATCAAGTGTTTTGCTTGAGCAGAAATGGACTGGAGGAGGAGGAGAAGGAAGAGGAGGAGGAGGAAGAGAAGAAGAGGAAGAGGAAGAGGAGGAGGAGGAGGAGGAGGAGGAGGAGGAGGAGGAAGAAGAGAAGAGGAGCAGGAGGAGAAGGGTGAGAGTGAGGGTGTGGGGAGTGATTTATTTTAGAAAGTTCATAATAACTTTCTAAGAGTACATTTAATATTATGGATTTCAGGAACTACCACTTATTGGCTTTCAGTGTAAAACTGAGAGAAATGTTCATATCCAAGGCCACCTTGGCATATTAATATAAGATTTCTTGCCTTTTTTATTTCATTACTGACTTTCATTTTGTGACTCAGTTTACATTGACAAACAATACATTATTAAATCATTAGACTCCTTATTAACAGGGGATATTAAGAAGTCTTCAAATACTTTAAGAAAAGTCCCAGAACAGAGGGAATGAGTTTATTCCCCATAGCTGCCAAGGCAGGACAGGAATTGATAGGGGGTGGGGGATCTAAACTCAAAATAAGAAAAAATTTCCTGGATGTTCCATCTGTAGAGGTTTTCAGTCTAAGTATGGACAGCCATTTGTCTTAGATGGTTTGAGGATTCCTGTCTGGATAGGGGGCTAGACTAGAAGATCTTTAAAGTTCCTTCCAACAGTGTGATTCAAAGTCAGTGTTTTTCAAACCTGCCAATTTAAGATGTGTGGACTTCAACTCCCAGAATCCTCCAGCCAACCATGCCAGGGGGTGGGGAGAAACTGTTGATCTATTATTGGATGCTGTGTTTGGTCATGTGATGTATGGATGGGGGAAGAAATGTTCCACTTTAGTATATGTAATTTTTCTTCAAGAAAAAACTGATCATTTGCAATATTTGCTCCTTCAGTTTTATAAATGAAGAATCTTCTGATAGTCTGCAGAAAACAAAGTATTTTGTTCCTATATGGGAAATCCTCGACTTACAACCGCAATAGTCACCAGAATTTCTGTTGCTAAATAAAGTGCTTGTTAAGTAAGTCACACCTAGGGCACTCAACCTGAGGCTTTGCAACCTGTAAATCACTCTAGTACAACAAACTTTAATTTTAATATACAGGTAGTCCTTGACTTACAACAACAATGAAGCCCAAAATTTCTGTTGCTAAGTGAGACATTTGTTAAGTGAGTTTTACCCCATTTTATGACCTTTCTTGGCACAGTTGTTAAGTGAATCATTGCAGTTGTTAAGTTAGTAACCTGATTGATAAGTGAATTGGGAATCCCTGTTTACTTTGTTTGGCAGAAGGTCACAAAAGGGGATCACGTGACTTTGGGATACAGCAATGGTCATAAATATGAACCAATTGCCCAGCATCTGAATTTGGTCACATGATCTTTGGGATTACAATGGTCATAACTCTGAAAAATGGCTATAAGTCACTTTTTTCTGTGCTGTTGTAATGTTGAACAGTCACTGTGGTAAATTGAGGACTCCCTGTATTTGTATTAAATAGCTGGTAACTAACTAGGCATTTTTTTCCATAGACGTTCAGTGAATCCTTACAGTTGTCAAGTTGGAAGTTTTATTTTATTTATATGCCGCCCTATTCCCTAAAAGGGACTCAGGGCAGCGAACAACTCCAACGGGAAGGGGAACATGCAAATACAAAATAGACATTTAAAATAACCAACAACCACACATGTCGAGAGGGGAAGGGAGCTCATCAACCCCAGGCCTGCCGGTACAGCCAGGTCTTAACGGCTTTTCGGAAAGCCAGGAGAGAGGTGAGGGTCCGAATCTCCGCGGGTAGTTCGTTCCAAAGGGCCGGAGCTGCAACAGAGAAGGCCCTCCCCTGGGTCGTAGCCAGATGGCATTGGCTGGTGGATGGAATTCGGAGGAGGCCTAATCTGTGGGATCTAATGGGTCTGTTGGAGGTAATTGGCAGCAGGCGGTCTCTCAAGTACCCAGGTCCAATACCATGAAGGGCTTTATAAGTAATAACTAGCACCTTGAAGTGTATCCGGAGACCGATTGGAAGCCAGTGCAGCTCGCGGAGGATAGGTGTAACGTGGGTGTATCGAGGTACACCCACAATCGCTCGCGCGGCTGCATTCTGGACAAGTTGAAGTCTCCGAATGCTCTTCAAGGGCTGCCCCATGTAGAGCGCATTGCTGAGTCATGACAGTCATGTGATCAAAATCTGTATGCTTGGCAACTAGCATGTACTTATGACAGTTAGAGTGTCCCAGGGTTGTGTGATCCCTTTTTCATTGGAAGATTTTCAATGGAGAAGCAAATTCATTGAACAACCCTGTTAGGAAGTTGCTGCGATTCACTTAACAACAAAATTCACTTAACAATTCCCTTGCTTAGCAACAGGAATTGTCGGCTCAGTTGTGGTCATAAATCAAGGACTACATGTACTTTTTCCGAGGGCATTGAAAGGCAGGAAAAACAAAATGGCCAACACTGAGAGTCTGCCTCTTGCAAAACAAAAATTCCCAGAAGAAGAAACCATCATCGTGAGGGGTTCTTGGTGCTCTCTGAGCTTGCTTGTTTTCTTGCTGACGTTTCATTACCCCAACTAGGCAACATCATTGGTAGTAGTCCTCTTGATCTTACCATCACTAGCACTGATGATGTTACCAAGTTTGGATACTGAAACATTCTTCCTCCTAACCTCACCCTTGCTCCAGCTAATGCTGGTTATTTGGAAATCACTGTTTGCCTTCCTGGGCATCCCAGATCTAATCTAGCATTGAGCCAAAACCCTAGGGAAACATGAAGCGTAAAGGAAAGCAACAGAACACACACACAAACATTGGAATCTTTTTTTTAAAGGGGGGTGGGGTTTCTAGGAGAGAAAGGAAACGATAAACAACTTCCCCACCCCAGCCTTTGCAACCACGTAAATCACTGTAGTACAATAAACTTTAATTTTAATATATTTGTTTTAAATAACTAAGTGCTTGTCAAGTCTCCAGTGTTTTTGCAGTTGTGGGCTCATTAACTTCATGCTGAGCCCTAAGACTAAATTACTGCTTGTGCGGTTTGTCTTGTAGCACGTTCAGTAAAAGGTCTAGAAAGACAGAGCTCCCTCCCAGAGCTTCCCTGGATGAGTTCGAGCTAAGCAGGAGGAAGGTCAAGTTTGGGTCTCTTGTGCTAAGCAAGGGGCCCCTTCAGAAAGTGTGCATAATCCAACAATCCCATTGAAGTGACAGAAGCCCCTGCAATGGTGTGTGTCACATCACAACGCAGGTCTGTCAGGGCAATGATCAGATTAAATCCATGCTCCTATCCATTTGGTTTCTGCCCTGATCATCTTGTTTCAGCCCCATCACCACTTACAAGTAATGTGATTCTGAACTGATAAAATCTCATCCAATCAAAGAAAAATTGTCAACCCCAAAACTCTTCATACTGAAGGCAATGAAAACCACAAAAATTAAAGCAGCTACATCTTTTCCCACAATTGCATGCATATTCTGAGAAAAGATTCAGCTGGTTTAAATGTATATAAAGATTCTCAGCCATCCAGGACACAGTTGTCCCAAAGGTGCTTTTTCAAAAGGCAACTGGACTTTTCTTAGTTTTTTTTCCCTTGAAGACGATTTGCTTCGCACCAAGAAGCTTCTTTCAGTTCAAAACTGAAGAAGCTTCTTGGATGAGAAGCAAAACATCTTCAAGGGAAAAAACTAAGAAAAGTCCAGTTGCCTTTTGAAAAAGCACCTTTGGGACAGAGCTGCTCTCCCCTCTGCTCATTCATCTCTGTTTCCCAGAAATTGCCTGGGGGAAGTCCCTGCAGTTTTTGCAAGAAAACTTTTCCTAAGTTGCTATTGCTTCCTTTCTAGGGCTGAGAGAAATGGACTGACCCAGCTGGCTTTGCATCTAAAGCAGGTTTAGAATTCAGGTTCTCAGTGATTCCATCACCACTGCATCAAAAAGGCTCTCTAAAAAATTGTAGACAGGTGCTAAGTCTCCGCTTCCACATTCTCCAAAGCAGCTTTTGGAAATAAAAACTGAAGCATTCTGCCACCTCAAAGAAGGCCCACCTTACTTTGTAAGGTCTAGGAACATGGCATGCCTTTTGAACCTGGAATGTCTTTACATGAATAACATCATTTCCTTTTTAAATTCCAGCCGCTGCCTTTTCCTCATTTCATCACAGCACTCATCAGAGTGAGGCTTTCTTTGTCACCCTGCTGTGTAATTCTCAGATCTTGTTCTTGAATTTTTAGTGTTAATTAGCATGAAAAGATTTAGATGGGTTCCACTATTCTCCTCCCCCTCTTTTCCAATTTCGAAGGCTGTTTAAAAGCAGAGTCACTATTTATGTTATGCATTCCTCCAGTTTTTTTGCAGATAGGAAATTGGATTGATAAAAGTTATTCTAGAAGAGTGGGCAAAAGAGTGGGTTTTTCATTCTGAAGAGCATATACAGGTGGTCCTTGACTTAGAGTCATAATTGGGATCGGAATCTCCATTGCCAAGCAAGGGGATTGTTAAACGAGTCATGCCCTATTTTGCAACCTTCCTTGCTATAGTTGTTAAGCAAATCACTGCAGTTAACATGGTTGTTAGGTGAATCTTGTTTACCCCACTGACTTTTTTTTTTGTCTTCTGGAAAAATCACAGCTAGAGGTCACATGATCTTGGGATATTGTGACCATCATAAATAAACATTGGTTGCCAAGTACCCGAATTTTGACCATGAGGGTGCTGCAACGATCAAGATGACCAGTGGGAAAACTGGTCATAGGTCACTTTTTTGTAAATTCGAACAATCATTAAATGGATATTTGTAAATTGAGGATTACCTGCATCTGATTTCATCTGTTAGTCTTTGGAGCACTCATCTTCACCTGGCATAAGATGCACATAGAGGCTAAACAAGGCAGATGTGAAAGAGCTGGAAACACACCTGGAAACAAGCAGATGTAATAAATTTTCAGCAGTGCCAAGAAAGTTCCACACCTGTTTGCACTGATTCAGTTGACCCTGATGGCGCAGATAAACTTCCAAGTGACCACAACAACTGTCAGAGAGACTACTAATGACGAGATGATTGCAAACAATATAAATCCTCCCATTCTCCACTAGTCAGTTAGAACTGAAGAAGCTCCTTGGTGAGAAGTGAAAAGTTTTCAAGGAAAGCAAAAACCAAGAAAGTCCAGTTGCCTTTTGCAAAAAGCACCTTTGGCACTGGGCCTGGATGATTGAGAATCTCCATAGACAAGCAGATGTAAGACTTTTAAGAATTACGGTTATTTCTCTGTGAAGGGTGATTCTGAATCAATGTTGCATCTTCTGTTTGCTTAACCGCTCTACCATTCATGACTTCCTAATATTGGCCCTCCTTGTAAAGTACTCCAGCTAGTTTAGGCAAGAAAATACATTTTTCCTATGAGCTGATAAATGATTGAAAAGGGTTAGCAAAATATTGTTCAGTTGTGATAGCAATAAGAAAAGTCTAGCTATAATTAAGTTGTGATAGATTGTTTCCATGTTAGAAGACAATTTGCTATGTATTTCTCATTTTAATATTTTAATCTTGTTATGTTTTCTTGCTTGAGTGTTTTTACAGAATTCTGCTCTATGACCATAAATAAAATGTGACTAATTAATTTGTGGTCCTAAGATTAAAACAATAACCTGTACCCACGTTGGTGTTGATACTTAATTACGTACAGGCATTCCTCAACTTATGACTACAAACTGAGCCCAAAAAATTTGTTGCTTCAGAGAGACATTTTTAAGCGGGTTTTGCCCCATTTTATGATTTTGTTTGCCACTGTTGTTAAGTGAATCACTGCAGTTGTTAAGCTAGTAACACGGTTGCTAAGTGAATCTGGCTTCCACATTGACTTTGCTGGTCAGAAGGTCACAAAAGTTGATCACATGACCCTGGGACACTGCAATCATCATAAATATATGCCAGTTGCCAAGTGCCTGCACTACTCTGAAACCTGACCAATGGCCGTATGAAAAAGATTCATGAGTCATTTTTTTCAACACTGTTGTAATTTTGAATGGTTGCTAAATGAACTGTTGTAAGTTGATGATTACCTGTATAGACTCTGAGTTGTATGATTTTCCATACAACGCCAAACAATTTGCATCCACCTTATCCTGCAACATAGAGTTTCTGTCACCTCTGCTGTCCAACTATTGTTCAGAGATATTTTTCCATATTGCCTAATTCTGCCTTCGCATGTTCCACTCACTTCTCTTATCTAAAAAAGTTGTTATTGCAATCAACTTACAATAATTTGCTTAATGGCCAGAAGTCCTGGTGGCTCAGTGGTTAAACGCGGTATTGCAGGCAAACTCTCCCCACGGCCTGGAGTTTAATTGGGGCTCAAGGTTGTCTCAGCCTTCTATCCGACTGAAGTCAGTAAAATGAGGACCCAGATTGTTTGCGGCAATATGCAAATGATGCTAACACTGTAAACCGCCCAGGGGGTAGTATATAAATCTAAATGCTGTTGTTATTGCTATACAAAATTACAATGGCACTGAAAAAAATGACTTACACTGGGTCCTAGCACTTAACTACCATCATAATATCCCCATGGTCAGTTCCAGAACACAGTGGTGTAGTTTTGAAGGTCCCTAGGATGGACATGTAACATCAAATCTTATGCAAAGCTTATTGCCAGCTGATAGCAGTCTTTCAATATTTAGGAGGGCTGCCCCAGAGAAGCGTAAGTCAAGCTATTCTCCAAAGCACCTGAAGGTAGGACAAGAAGCAACAGATGGAAACTAACTGAAAAGCAACCTAGAACTGAGGAGAAATTTCCTGACAATGAAAATAATTAATCAGTGCAATGACTTGCCTCCAGCGATTGTGGGTGCTCAAACATTGGAAGCTTTTAAGAAGACACCCATTTGTCTGAAATGATATGGAGTGTCTTGCTTGAGCAGGAGGTTGGGCTAGAAGACCGCCAAGGTCCCTTCCATCTCTATTATTCTGTATTCTGAGATCTACCTATAATTTCTTTTAAACCTTTTTTAAAAAAATATCTGATAGATGGCCTTATGGCTATAATAAAGTTTGATTTGATTTGATAATAGTAGTTTTATAGAGGGAAGAGTTTTCTCTTTAAAAAAATTCACAGAGGACCATATGCTATTTTAAAGTTTTTGAGCCCAAGTCTTAAGACAAATAAAAATACGTGAGATGTTTGGTCGGTGTAAAGGAAAGAGGGAAAGATTGTCTGCAAGAGATCTATTGGCCAGCAATGACATTTGACCATACTGCCAGGCACTGGACTTAGGTAGGCTTGAGAATTTTTGCCACCCCATCAAGCGTCTTGCACATACAGACACCCAAATGGATAGATTAACTTCACAACATCAAGATCGTTGAGTCAGTATCTTGGGTTGCTGTAGCAACTTCATTAGAATATGACTGATGAGGTCCCAAGGCACTGAGCAAGAGATCACTGATTGCCTAGTTAGCGTGGAAATCATTGCCGATTTCTCATGAAATCTTCTAAACTACTAAAGCTATTTCTCAGCTTCCGGAGTCAACCCTAGGAAGGACGAGCTTCAGATTTAGGAAAATCCCAAATCAAAATGTGCCAAATCAGGCAGGTTTGGGAAATGGCCAGTCAAAATAGGATCCAACTGAATGAGGGACTCTGAACCCTTCTGAAATTGTGCTAATGTTTTCCCATAAAGAAAAACTCAGGCTACAGCTAGAAGCCAAGGTGGGTTATGGAACCGTGACTAATGGCTTTGGTTCGCAATGAATCATTTTTGAGAGAGGGATGTGACACTAGATCACGCAATTGTCCAAGAGTTCAGGGCTATTTGTTAGCTCTCCTTCCCCAAAGCAAGAAAGATAATAAAGTTTACAAGAGGATATAGGAGACATATATAGAATGCTAGTTGTTTACATCTTCTGTGTCTATAATTCAGCCTCTGTCCCATTGTACTTTAGATGACTTTCCCTTTTTTAATTTATTATGGTTGGTTACACAGTCGGCCAGCTTTAGACTGGATTTGACATTTTTGTCCACTTATCGAGTCCTTTCCAAGGACCTGGGATAACAGACGTTGCTTGGTGTTAGTAAAGTTCTCATTGCAGGATGTAAGCTGTTTCAAGTAAAGCTGCCTTTTGCAATTGTTTATTTATTTATTTATTAAATTTTGTATGCCGCCCACTCTCAAAAGAGACTCAGGGCGGCTTATAGTAAAACGGGGGGATATAAAATAAATAAATAAATAAAACAACAGTTTAAAATTGCACAACAGTCACAAACCTGAAGTGGGGCTGGACAACTCAACAGCCCCAGGCCGGCCGGAACAGCCAGGTCTTAGCCGCTTTGCGGAAGGCCGGAAGGGTAGTAAGGGTCCGGATCTCAACGGGGAGCTCGTTCCAGAGGGCCGGATCTGCAACACAGAAGGACCTCCCCTAGGGTGTCGACATTGGCTGGCAGATGGGATCCGGAGAAGGCCTAGTCTGTGCGATCTAATCGGTCTTAGGGAGGTAATTGGCAGGAGGCGGTCTCTCAGGTAGCCAGGTCCGATGCCATGTAGGGCTTTAAAAGTAACGACTAGCACTTTGAAGCGTGTTCGGAGACCAATGGGAAGCCAGTGCAGCTCGCGGAGGATAGGTGTAATGTGGGCGTACCTAGGTGCATCCACAATCGCTCGCGCGGCTGCATTCTGGACTAACTGAAGTCTTCAAACACTCTTCAAAGGCAGCCCCATGTAGAGCACGTTACAGTAATCCAGTCTTGAGGTGACGAGGGCGTGAGTGACTATCCGAAGGGCCTCCCGGTCCAAATAGGGTCGCAATTGGTGCACCAGGCGAACCTGGGCCTGTGTCACAGCCGACAAATGATGTTCTAAGGTCAGCTGTGGGTCCAGGAGGACTCCCAAATTGTGGACCCTCTCTGAGGGGCGAATAATTTCACCCCCCAGGCTGAGCGATGGAATGGCTGGACCATCCTTGGGAGGGAGCATTGATTGGTAATTATCTCAATGCCAATGATATTATGGTTTATTTTATTTTATTTATATGCTGTCTATCTCAGTATTGGAGTGACTCTAGACTTTAATGCTTGGAAAAGCTTTAATTTGTTTATAGTTCAATCATTGCGCTAATTTCTTGTCTATATTTGCAATTTTCTTACCCCAACATATGCATGGGATCTATGCATTTTCTTACAAACTTTCACATAACAAAGATGCTTTCTCTTCACCAAAATAAAAAATCCCCTTTGACAAGAGAATCAGAATATAGAATAATAGAGTTGGAAGGGACCTTGGGGGTCTTCTAGTCCAACCCTCTGCTTAAGCAGAGAAGCCTATACCATTCCAGACATATGACTACCTTCTGAAATTGTAAAATTGTGTGTGTGTTTAAAAATAAACCTATGTTATGTTCTTTTAATAATAATTATACTTCTGAACCTATTCACCTGAAACCTGGCAGTTTTGATTCCTATACAAAGAGGTCAGATTGGTTGCAAATTTCAACCTGCCATGAAGTATTTTAAGAAGTGATTAATTGTGTCATCATTACAAATCAGAATGAAAAGGCTTCTAAAAAGCCTATATGTCTCTTATTCTGAACCAAATCAGTCCTTAATAAAGGCATATTAATCCGGATTATTTCATCCAGGATCACATGGGCGGGGGAGATAATTTGATTTCTAATGTTAGTGAGAGATTTAGATTTTGAATCATGGTGTATATTGAGGCAATAAGTTGGAGGAAGTGAGGGGAAATATATCTGAATCACTCCAAACGGGCTGTACAGTGGTACTTTAGTACTCATCATTAATTGGTTTCGGAAGGTGTGATGGGTACCAAAACAATGGAGTATTAAACATTTTTTCCCATAAGAAAGAATGTATTGAATCACAAGGCAGCTGACATTGACAAGTTTTAGCTTGCGCACTGAGTCACGTCAAAATGAGTTGAGTACCAAAGTCAATGAATTTCAAAGCAGTCGAGTACCAAAGTATCACTGTGTTCTGAATCAGAGAATCAAACTCCAATCTAGAGATACTTTATCTTGAAATGTGAAGATAATCACAACTATACAATACAATAGCAGAGTTGGAAGGGACCTTGGAGGTCTTCTAGTCCAACCCCCCTGCCTAGGCAGGAAACCCTATACCGTTTCAGTCAAATGGCTATCCAACATTTTCTTAAAGACTTTCAGTGTTGGGGCATTCACAACTTCTGGAGCCAAGTTGTTCCATTAGTTAATTGTTCTCACTGTCAGGAAATTTCTCCTTAGTTCTAAGTTGCTTCTCTCCTTGATTAGTTTCTACCCATTGCTTCTTGTCCTGCATTTAGATGCTTTGGAGAATAGTTTGACTCCCTCTTCTTTGTGGCAACCCCTGAGATATTGGAACACTGCTGTCATGTCTCCCCTGGTCCTTCTTTTCACTAAACTAGACATCCCCAGTTCCTGCAACCGTTCTTCATATGTTTTAATCTCCAGTCCCCTAATCATCTTTATTGCTCTTCTCTGCACTCTTTCTAGAGTCTCCACATCTTTTGTACATCGTGGCAACCAAAACTGAATGCAGCATTCCAAGTGTGGCCTTACCAAGGCATTATAAAGTGATATTAACACTTCATGTGATCTTGATTCTATCCCTCTGTTTATGCAGCCTAGAACTGTGTTGGCTTTTTTGGCAGCTGCTGCACACTGCTGGCTCATATTTAAATGGTTGTCCACTAGGACTCCAAGATCCCTTTCACAGTTACTACTGTTGAGCAAGGTCCCACCTATACTGTACCTGTGCATTTCGTTTTTCTTGCCTAAATATCTTACTCTTTTCACCATTGAATTTCATTTTATTAGCTAGTGCCCAATGTTCAAGTTTGTCAGTTCAAGTCCCATTAGTGTTGCAATTGCAATATATATTAAAAAAACATACAATGCAATTTTTCCATGGTGATGGCTGACATTATGCCTTTTTTGGTCTTGCTGGATGCTTCTGTATCCTAAAACCAAATCTGATTTTATTGCAATTATAGGAAAACATTGCCAAGTAAGAATGATATTTTTATAAAGGAATTTTTTGTGACTGCTAGTTCTTGTGCTTCTTTAACCAGTGCTATGATGATCATTGCAGACATACATGTAATGTTCAAGATGTTCAACTGGTAGAGTTTCATAATATTCATACATTTGTTGATGAGTAAAATATTTTATTTTATTAATATATTTAAAATATGTGTACCATCCTACAAAACCCACTTTTCTCTCTGTAGCTCACAACTGTCTAAATTTTCACAAAATTTTAAAAAAAGAATTAGAACTTGTCATAATTTTATAGAGGTCTAGAAAAGGAATTAAATTCTAGTTATTTCAGCAGACATTTGTGGAGAGCAGAATAAAGAATTATTCCTCCTGTGCGAGAGCATATAATTATATGTGCTTTTATAGTTCTTTCACACACAAAAAAATAGTATGTAAAATTTGTAATATTCTTTGTTTACCTGATTATTTTTCATCAATATTTCCTGTTTGTGCACAGTGGGATTATACACTGCTCAGAGTCAGACTGGCACAGAAGCCTAGCAGGATAAATATATAAAACTATTAAAATGAAACACAAATATATAGCATTATACACAAATATATAGCATTATGTACAAATATATAGCATTAAAATATATACACAAATATGTAGCATTATTCACAAATACATAACATTAAATCCACAAGGCATAAAAGCAGAAGTCCAAATGAAAAATGGTTAAACAACATCATATTCCAATATCTGGCAGAATAAAAATATGTTAGTTTGATGCGCCAAAGTTTTTATTAAGTAGGTCGAAGCATTGCAGGTAGTCTTAGTTACCGACACAGTTGGGAATGGTAATTTGTCACTAAGAGAAAGTGTTATTTTTTTTTAAAAAATCACATGATCATAGATCACTTAGAAAGGCAATTCATTTCATCTGATTGCAGTCATTAAGTGAATCACCACTGGTTATTAAGAACAAAGTCACATAACCATGACTCGTGACTTCCTGCTGGCTTCCCCATTGATTTTGTTTATCAGAAGTTGGTAGTGAAGATTTCAAATAATGATCACATGACTTCAGGACGCTGTAATGGCTACAACTTCAAGGACTGGTTGTAACTCTCCTTATTAAGTACACCATAATATCCATGAGTCACTAAATGTATGGTCATTAAGTGAAGACTATTTCTAAGTGCAAGTATCAATCAGTGCGGATTCCATTCAGATCGGATCAGCCTTTCTCTATCAGTTTACCTTGAGGAACCCTTGATATAAAGTCCAAATCTCGAGAAACTTCTGCATCAACGTAGCAAAAAATACAAAAAAGTCACAATTCACTTGTTACTGACACAATCTATGTTTTACAAGATTTTCAACAATAGTAAGTAGCCATCTGGCTGTTGAGCCATAGCTGCCTGGTTGGGCACAGGATCACCCTATGCAACATGGAGGGTTTCAGTCTGTCCCAGTTTTGTAGAATAAAATGATGGTTTGGCCCAAGAATTCATATTCAGTAGCTGAACCAGAGAGAGAAATATGGATAGCCCTCAATTTACAACCAGTCATTTAATGACCATTCAAAGTTGACACTGAAAAAGTGTCACTGATTTATGTCTGTTTTTCACACTTATGACTGTTGAAGCATCCTCATGGTCACGTGATCAAAATTTGGGCACTTGGGAACTTGGCATATATATTATGACGGTTGCATTGTCCCAGGGTCATGTGATCATTATTTGTAACCTTCCCAGCAGGCTTCTGACAAACAAAGTCAATGGGGGAAGCCAGATTCACTTAACAATTTTGGTGATTCACTTAACAACTGTGGCAAAAGCCTTCATAAAATGAGGCACTACTCACTTAACAACTCTTTTGTCTAGCAACAGAAATGTTGAGGCTCAATTGCAGTTGTAAATTGAGGACTACGTGTATTAAGAGTTGGGTTGAGGTTTTTCTTGAGTTGGCAAGATCAGCCCAGAAGCATAGCATCTCATTAGCATAAATGGGAGCAAAGTGACAGTTTATGGCCATAGTGAAGTAGTTGAGAATCAAGAAAATGAATGAATAGCAATAGCATTTAGACTTATATACCACTTACACTTATATAGCACTTCATAGTGATTGACGGCACTTTCTAAGCAGTTTAGAGAGTCACCCTATTGTCCTAACAATCTGGGTCTTCATTTTACCGACCATTCTAACCACTGGGCCACCACAGCTCTTGGAAACCAAACTTTAGACCGCTAATCTTGCTCTGAGAGGCACATTGTGGGAGCCACAAAGCCACAATGGGATAAATTGCATTAGGCAAATGCTCATGTCATTGGCACCATATCATGTTTTCCGTATATGCAGTTGAAACTGTAATGCTATATATTGTATATAAGAGCTGCAAAGCAGCAGAAAAATTATCAGAAGTTCCCCCAATTGGTATGGTTGTTTCAAAGAACATACCCATTGTCAGGCCTGTAGTTATGTTCCTTTTAGGATTTTTGGCCTGCCACACACTCTATTATTTCATTATGCTGTTTCATTAGTGTAGTAATTGGGAGGGGGAATAGAAAGGAGTAGAATTGTGGAATGTCTTGTCGTCATTCCTTTCTAGAAGCCAAGGTCATCTTTTGTCTCTGCACCTCTGCATCTGACCGAAACTAGATGGGTGGAAATGCCAGTGTGGCCGAAGAAGATTGGACCATGTGATGGATTTATGGGTGTGAGGACAAGATCATGAACTTTAAACTGGGTGGAATCCCAGGAAGTTTTCACAACTGGGATTTTCCACAGATGTGCCAACATGTCTGACTTATTAAATTGGAACTTTAAGGATAGCATTGCATTGGACTCTGATTTAATTCTGCATGATATTTGGAACGCTGACACCCATCTTGATTTGGCAGATCTGTCCTTTAATTAAGACTTTAAAAAAAATCAAAGCATTACTTTGAAACTTTTTTTTTCAGACTTATTAGGGGCATCTTGCTAGGGAGACATTCTAGGGTCAAAAGAGAGACCATAAATAAGTAAATATTATTTATTAAATTTCTATGTCACCCATTTCCCCTACAAGGTGACTCTAGGCAGTTTTTATTTTAATTTATTATATATATATATGTATGTATTTATGTATGTGTATGTGTATGTATGTATATGTATATGTATATGTATATGTATATGTATATGATGTATATGTATATGTATATGTATATGTATATGTATATGTATATGTATATGTATATGTATATGTATATGTATATGTATAGATAGATAGATAGATAGATAGATAGATAGATAGATAGATGAGAGAGAGAGAGAAGGGAGGAGAGAAGAGGGGAGAGAGGGATGCGGAGAGAGATGGGAAAGACAGACAGACAGACAGACAGACAGAAGACAATTAAAATGCCAGAAAGAAAACAAAAAGACCAAAATACCTCCTCACCAGCAATCAACACCCAAATGAGCAGATATCAACACCAAGATTAATATTAGACCAACAATCAAGAAGTAAACAACACCCCAATCAAGGAACTGCCAAAGAAGCTAACCATAAACAACAACCCAATTAAGGAACTATCAGTATCACTTGCACCAACACTGAGAGGGCAAGCAACCGGCTAGAATATAAAATGAGAGCACTCCCTACTAGTACTCATGATGTTACTTAGTTTGGTAATGAAACATCTGCAAGAAGACAATCAAACCCAGGGAGCACCAAGGATTGCACAATTCAAGCCTGATACAAATATTATCTTCTTCAGAGACAAATATCATAGGACATCCCCAACCAAAGAGTTTCTAGTGAATGCAAATAATTCCAGTACTCCCAGTCAATATTGATAATCAAGGAGCAATAAACAATTTTAATGAAATTTAGATTCAGGTGTAGATTCAGATTCTGAGTAAAATCATGTACTGTTTTTGTAATCAGTAAATTGAGAATAAACCATACAGCAAAAATCATAGTGTTATCCCTATTCAGATCATCCCAGACTGGAATTTAAGGTCCTACAGAAGCAACTCATGAATGTTGAAGACATTGGAGATCTTAATAACCAGCAGAAGTGAATTGACTACAGAAATTATGAATCCTAGAAAAGACTATGCAGTTGTGTCCAGCTTTGATAAGTGAGCTTCGATTCCTAGAATTCTGTAACAGCTTGGCAAATGTAAGGTGTGTGGATTTCATCTCCCAGAATTCCATAACAGCAGGACAACTTTAAGATGTGTGGATTCCAACTCCCAGGATCCATGCTGGCTAGGGATTCTGGGAATAATCTAGAATTTGAATGTTAACAAAACAAATCATTGTTTATTTTAGAAAGAGTCAGCATAGTCATACTCTACTTTGTATCAAGGCTGCAACTGTGGAGGTGTGCAATAGTATTAAGTATCTGGGGGTGCAGATAACTAACAATTTGACTTCTTTAGTGAAGCATGAAAACCAGCACCTGCATTTCCTGCATTGGATGAGGAAAGCACATGTTTCTCCTTCTGTCCTGGCCACTTTTTACAGAGGCACGACTGAGAAGATTTTAACAAACTGCATCACTGTCTGGTTTGGGGGCAGCAGAGCTTCAGATAGAAAACCCATACAGAGAGTGGTGAGGGCAGCCAAGAAGATTATAGGAAACTCACTACCTGTCATTCAGGATGCTGCTTACAAGCGCTATGTGCTTAGAGCTCAAAGCATCTTGAGACACCCCACACACCCACTTTATGGTTTGTTTCTGTTGATCCCCTCTAGGAGGAGGTTCCAAAGTATTTCTACAGCAGGACTTCCAGATTCTGTACAGTTTTGTTCCTTATGCCATCCCTCTTGTAAATTCACGGGATTCTTTTTTTCACCATATATATGTATGTATGTATGTATGTATGTATGTATGTATGTATGTATACATCCAAACTAGACTGTTATATTTTTGTATCATACTATATGTGCCACTATGTGGGTATATGCATAATGGTTGTCTTTTGAGAGCTGAATGCAACAAAGTTTCATTTTAATGTATGCTGATTAGTGTACTTTTAAAGTGACAATAATTCTATCCTAATTAAGAAAAATTTCCTGAAAGAACAATTGAGTAGTGAAATGGTTTGCCTCCAGAAGCTGTGGTTGCTTCATAACTGGAAGTTTTAAAGAAGAGAAGAAGCCATTTGTCTGAAATGGTATAGAGTCTTCTGCTTGAGCAGGGGGTTGGACTAGAAGACCTCCAAGGTCCTTTCCAACTCTGTTATTGTGTTATTTAGAATTTAGCCCTGGACTGGGTTCAAAACCCCAGAGCTCTCAGTTTCTATGTGCTGCAATGAGACATTTTTCCAATATGTGAAAAGGAGACATTTCCTGACAATGAGAACAATTAATAAGAGGAACAACTTGCCTCCAGAAGTTGTGGATGCTCCATCACTGGAGGTTTTTAAGAAGGAGGTTGTGAAGCAGATTGGACTAGACTCTAGATGACCTCCAAGGTCCTTTCCAAATTAACCCTAATCCCTAATTCTAACCCTAATGTAATGCAAAGAATGCCTACCTTCATAATAATCACAGTACGGGTAATCCAAATAGAATCCCATGACTGAGCAGATTTGATTTTATCTTGTACATTTTCCAGCCCTTTGGGTTTCCATATGTGAGGAAAGAGACATTTGAAAGAGGTGGAAATTGTGTAGGGTTGTCCTTAGAAGGTTAAAATTCTGCAAAGTCAGTCCTTCCAGCAAACTCCTGGCAAGTTGATTTGCTTGGAACAATCAGAGACTACAGAACTCTGCAGTCAGGCCTGAGGCTCTGCAAAGCGCTGTTGATTTATCGTGGCTTTTCCCACACAGCATATTTGCTATAGTCGGGAGAAGCCTATATAGGTCAGAAATGCAAAAATAGGCTGCCTCCGCCCTCCTGCTTCCAAAATAGAAAGCAACAGCCCTCCTGGTGTTGCAGCCTAAACATTCAGAAAGTGAAGGCAAGGTGGGACAAGAATGAAAGGACCAGAAAGATGAAGGCTTTAGGGGACAGGAGTTCATTCAGGTGGCCTCCAAAAAGCTAAGATCTTGATCTATTAGGTCACTAATTGGTTAAGATTTCCAGGGAAGGCATGGCAGACAGAAGGTATGCCTGTGAATAACATTTAACCCTATGCTTCTCATCCTTAGGATCTCTAAGATGTGTGGACTTCAATTTCCAGGATCCCCCAGCCAGTATGAATTCTGGGAGTTGAAGTCCACACATTTTAGAGTTGCCAAATTTGAAAAGCACTGCTATAACAATTAACCAGTTTGCCTTCGGAGGTTGTGGATGCTCCATCACTAGACTCTAGGATCTCTTGCTTGAGCAGGGGTTGGACTAGTAGACCTCCAAGGTGCCTTCCGACTCTATTATTCTGTAATTCTGAATGAGAGTCAGAAGTGGAGTGACACTTTGCAAAGAAGTTTTCTCAAATGCTGATTTCAGAGGTCTCAGGTGACTTAAATGAAATGTTGGCAATGGATTTGCAATTTCAGAAACACTATGAGAAGACCCAGCTTTCTGGAGACTGTTGGGATGCTGGGAAAGGCAGACGGGAAGGTAAGAGGAGGAGGGCAAACACTATGGTGGTTGGACTTCGTTATGGTGGCATAACTGGAAGATCTGAAGTGCCAAGTTAGGGATTGATCATCGTAAAAAAAATATCTATGTGGTCACTAACAGCTGACATCAATTGGATGCCACTTGATCAATCAATCAATTCGCACTTAGGAGCAATAGGAGTAGGCAAGATTGGAGGAGAAATCTCCTAAAGGGCTAAAAGACCTAAGGAGCTAAATATAAAACCCTACTCATAGATTTGTAATTCCCAGATCCTGCCTATTTTTTTCTTTTTCCCAATTTGCAGTTATGTCTGCCAAAGATTTCCCCCTCCCCCTCCGTTATTTAGCGAGTTGTCCCTTTTAAGACGGGATTCCCCCCAGGTGGTTCTCAGGCAAGCTGAAAAGCTGGATTTAATTAACACCTTCGCCAGCGTTTCTGTCTGCCTCATTCAGACGGGCAAACAGTGCCCTCTAGTGTCTGAATTGCTCAACAGCTCGGGCCCCACTTGGAAGCCCCAATTAGCTTCAGTATCGCAAGGATCAAAGCTTGCGTCTTTTGGGACTGGTTGTGTGAAGTCATAAAATCCAGGGAGCTGTAAGGATGCCTATTGGCACATGTTTCCTTTGAGTTCTAACAATCAGCAAATCTTCCCCCACAATGTGGCCATATGCAGCCCTCCTAACCATCTGTCCCCGGTTACAAAACCACATCACAGCTCTGAAAACATTCCCAGGTCACTTACAATAACATATACTTTCCATCTCCCCAAATACTTGATGCAAACATTTATTTATTTATTTTTCAAAAGCACATTTGCTGTTTAAAATGCCCCGTGCTCTCTATCTCCTGCTGTTCAACCAGCCCACTTCTTCCTATCTCTGCTTCCTCCCTCCAGAGACTGCCCTCTATTTCGTTCAAATACCAGCCTTCTGTCCTCTGGCCCACATCGCAACTGTGTTAATAACATTAAATATAATCATAAAAATGCAAATCTAGTAAAGAAATAAAAAATAATTTCTCATTTACAATTCTATCAAACAGCTTTCAAGCAGTATCTGACTCTTCTCACTGTTCAAATGGACAAGTGCATCAAATGGTGCCCTATCTATAATAGACACATAAAGCAGTTGTAGCATCAGTAGTAGAGACAGATCTAGATTAATTAAAGGTAGTCCTTGAATTATGACCACATTTGGGACTAGAATATCCATTCCTAAGCAGGACAGTTGTTGAGGCAGTCATGCTCAATATTATGACCTTTTTTTTACCTGGTTGTAAAGCAAATCACTGCAGTGTTTAAGTGAATTCTGCAGTTGTTAAGTGAATCTGGCTTCCCTCACTGACTTTGCAAAGGATGGGATGGGAAGGTCAAAAATGTTGATCACGTAGTTTCAACCATCATAAATACATGCCAATTGACCAGGGCCAAAATTTTGATTATGTGACTGTGATGAGGCTATGATGGTCATAAGTGTGAGGACCAAATCTCACTTTTTTCAGTGCCACTGTAACTTCAAAGAGTCACTAAATGAATGATTGTAAATCAAGAATTATGTGTAGTTCAGATGAAACACAGGGCATTTTACAACTGTGAAAATCACTGGCAGATGAATATCCTTTATTAGTTGCAATCTGTGGCAACTCCTATCCAGGAAGGATGTCAGAACACTGATTCATGACTAATTAAGCCTCAGCATTGGGGTCCTTAACATGGGATCTGTGTATAGGTTTCAGGGCGTGTGTAAACTTGGATAGGGAAAAAATAGGTAGCCCCAATTTACAGCCAGTTGCTTAGCAATGGTTCAGGGTTACAATAGCACTGAAAAAAACGGGGTTTATGAATGGTCACTTCACTTATGATGGCCATCGAATTTACAACCAGGCCATCACAGCATCCCCATGGTTATGTGATCAAAATTTGAGCACATAGTGACTTGCATGTATTTACAATGGTTGCAGCATCTTGGAGTCACACAATCAAAACTCAAAAACTTTGCAACTGGCATGTATTAATGACGATTGCAGTTTCCCAGGGTCATGTGATCACTTTTTGCAACTTTCTGATAAGCAAAGTCAATGAAAAAGCCAGTGAACCATTGTGATACTTACTTAACAACTGCAGTTATTCACTTAACAACAGTGGCAAGAATCATCACTTTTTGCAACTTTCTGATAAGCAAAGTCATTGTAAAATGGGGCAAAATTCACTGAACAGCTGACTTGTTTAGCAATGGAAATAGAAATATTGGGGTCTACTGTGGTCGTAAGCAAGGACTATTTGTGCATTTATGGGTAACTCTTGAGACAAAGTCAACCATTCTGTGTCTTGGATAATTTAATTCAGTGTTTCTCAACTTCGGTCACTTTTAAGATGCGTGGACTTCAACTCCCAGAATTCCCCCGCCAACATGGGGAATTCTGGGAGTTGAAGTCCATGCATCTTAAAGTTACTAAATTGAAGAAACATTGATTTAGTTAATGCTTGTAAGACTCAGAGTCCTTATGCCATTCTTTTTGCTATGCTTTTTTAAAAAAATCTCAGCTATAAAGAAACAACTACAGAAAAAGGAATTAGCTTTTGCATTATCTTGGTAGATATTTAGAGTTTGGGGGTTTTTTGTACATGGAACAAAATAGCTGCATCTTCCCTTCCCTCATTAACTTCTCAAATAACTGCACTCCCCGATAGAGGGTTTCCCCCCCCCCCTTCTGCCCTTGATATATGCATGCAATTCCCATTTGAGTTCTCCTAGCATTATGGCAGGAGAATAGACCCCTATTAGAAGAGGTGGCAGCAAAGAACAACGCCGTGATTAAATGCAAAATTGAAATTATAATGAAAATTGGGGCACTGAAAAGAAATTTAATTAAGTAAGCAACTGCAAATCAAACAGAAATGTATTCATTATTTAATCAAGTAGTGAAGTGCAAAATTTCTTCTAATCAGGAAAAGTCTCCGAGAGCAGATAAAGGACCTGGGAAATCAAGGAACAATTTCAAAGCCGAAGGAAAATACCACCTATACCCCCACACAAAGGAACATTTGTCTGAAAAACAAAAGGTTCGCAAAGGAAGCGTTTCTTGCTATTTTTTTCTTTTCAACCCAAACATCAAGACAATGTGATTAGCTGAGCTTGATCAGAGTCTGGGCAATTTTCAAAATATAGAATGCATAATGCAGGTGAATGAAGCTGACCCTTGTTACCTAGATGACTCAAAAATACAACCCTTGTGCCATAACCCCCCCCCCCCATTAGGATTGTCTTTATTTTTTTAAAGACCAGTTTTGCTTCTGTGTCTTTCATATAGCAACTGGGTAGGCCTGCTGGGGATGGCCAACGTTGGCACCTTTTAAGAACTGTGGACTTCAACTCCCAGAATTCCCCAACCAGCATGGATGGGGAATTCTGGGAGTTGGAATTGGTCTTAAAGCTGCCAAGGTTGGACACCCCTTGAGTAGACAAATTCTGCCGAAGGACCAGCATCAATGTTGCTGTCTTGACAGCAACCAGATCTCATCTGTTCGGAACTAGGAAGGTCTGCAAGTGGAGCAAAAAACAAACAAACAAACCCAACAACCCTCCCCCAAAGATTACATCTGTGACTGAAGCCCTGCCCTCTTTTTTTTTTAATAAAATTTATATGGCTACTACTTCACCCATGGTGACTCCAGGACACTTACAAGAATAAAACCCCAATACTAAGCTCAATAAATCCCAGCCATCCTCCTGATGACAACTATTAATCCAACCACTTGATGGGCTCTCCAAATCATGCTGGGGTCCTCAGGCCCACTGGCCAGACCATGTCCCTAGGGTCCTATGGAAGACTACCAAGATGGGAGCCAGTTTTATCTCTGCAAGGATGATGTTCCACAGGGAGGAAGCCAGCACAGAGAAGGTCCTTCTTCTTGGTTTCATTAGATGGACTTCCTTAAGGGAGGAGACCAGTAACATTTCCTGCCTCCCCATTCTGGTGAGTCAAGTAGATGTGACCGGGAAAAGGCGGTCCTTCAAATAACCTTCAAATAACATGGTCCTTCAATTGACAAGCCAGGTAGGGCTTTAAAGGTGATAACCAACCCCTTGAATTTGACCCAGAAGCAAATTGGCAATCAATGCAGCTCCCACAAGAGAGGTGACACAAGTGCAAATCTAGACTTGCACAAAGCTATGAGAACTGAAGCTATTTTAAGCTTCCAGATGCTTCTACATGGAACAAGCATGTTTGTGGACATTAGAAATAATCAGAATCAGAACAGAGCTGGAAGGGATACTGGAGGTCTTCTACACCTGCTCAAGCAGGAGATCCTATGCCATTTCAGACAAGTGATTATCCAGTCTCTTCTTAAAACCTGCAGTGATGAAGCATCCACATGTCTGAAGGCAAGCTGTTCCATTGGTTAATTGTCCTCCACACTGTTAGGAAATTAGAAAGGGGGCAGGTCTTTGGCCACATATTGTGACCACTATGTTGACTTTCTTCACAACCATGCTCAGATGCCTCCACTTGGATGAAACTTCAGGGAATGAAGTGAGTGAGATTCCTGGTTGACACTGGGACTTAGGCTTAGCATTCTTAACTAGATTGGTTAAAGTTTAAAGATTAGTTTTGAATTTGATTTATTTATTGGGGGGGGGGCTCTTGGTTACCAAACTCCTCTTACGAGATTAGTTTATGATTCAATGTGTAACCCCATTTAACACAGCTGTTATCTCAGAAATCCAGGCTGTCTTATTTTGGATGAAATCTGTGTTTTTGAAAAGATTTGTACCAAAGTGTGCATCTGTTACACTTTGGTACATATTATTAGCATACTATTATATGGATTTTCTCTCAAACAGGGCATTTCCCACAAAAATGTAGCTTGAGAAACTCCTTTAAGCCAAGAGTAGTATTTAAATATTGAAAAGTTGAATATTGAATATTGTTTAAATAGTTATAAGAAGTAATGTTACAAGAAGCAATGGATGGAAACTAATCAGGGAGAGAAGCCACCTAAAACTAAGGAGAAATTTCCTAAGGATTAGAGCAATCCACCAATGGAACTGCTTGAATCCAGAGGTTGTGGGTGCTTCATCACTGAAGATTTTCAAGAAGAGACTGGCCAGCCATCTATCTGAGATAGCATAGGGTCTCCTGCTTGAGAAGGGGGTTAGATTAGAAAACCTCCATGGTCCTTTCCAACCTGTGATTCTGTTAAAAAAGTAAAACCAGATTGCTGTGTCAAAGTCTCATGTCACATGGAGATCTTTGTGTATCATCAATATAGAATTGTTCAGGAAATTTTAAGAGAAACAACTTCATGATAAACCATTGTTGGAAGAAATGTCCATCTGGGTTCAGTTCCAAGTGGGGAGAAAGACAGTGAAAACATGGAGGCTGTTTGGAAAGATAGTTTAATGGTGGACAGGAATACATGGATTTTTTGGGTTTGGGGCAATCAAGTACATGGGGGAGGAGGGAGGGAGGGAGGGAGAGGGAGAGAGAGAGAGCGAGAGAGAGAGAGAGAGAGAGAGAGAGAGAGAGAGAGAGAGAGAGATCCTCTCTAGGGCCCCACCTTGGTACTTCCTGTTCCTGTGTAAAATCAGGTATCTTGATTGGTTGTCAGACTCCCATGGGACCATGGAGAAATAATTTTGTAGGTTGTCTTGAGTCCCAGGCTTGGCTGAATCTTGCTGGAAGCTAATCCTATCATGTCCTCAGGGTGAAGGTCTTAATCTCATCACCCTGGAGATGAAGGTGGGCAGCAGGAAGCTGCCGGGAGCTTTTTTTTTCCTTTTTTCATCCAGGGAAATATAATATTCTGCTTTTTTAATATTTCCTAGAATATTCCATTCTTCTGGGAGATGTGTGGGTGCCATGTAATATTAAGGCCACTACTCTGCATAGAATCTATGTTGATGCAAATTCTGAAGTAATTACTCTCACATAAATAGAAATGAAGCACATCTTGTTTTAGGGATGACAACACCTGCTAATTAAGCCGACTGCAAAATGTTAGTGTTTATCTCTTTAAAATGGGGTTTTAAATAAAGTTTAGAAAATTGTTAATACAGTAGAAGGCATCTTTAAGTTCTCTGCAATTGGTCACACCATGTGGAGACAGAAGGAACTCTCCTTTTGCCCGTTTAGATTTAGTACTTTGGTACTAGAGTACTAAAGCTGAGGAATTCTGGGAGTTGAAGTCTTAAAGTTGTCCAATTTGAAAAACACTGCCATGCATGATTTAAGATTTGCCATTGAGGTTCCTATTCTGAGAAATGGGTTTGGGGGTATTCAGGGCTCAGCCTTGAGGGGTTTTGAATATGCTACCATTGATGACCACAGGCAGAATTACAGGCCAATTCAGCTGCCCTTGGAGCAGATGGCAGATATGAGTCCCGATGAAAGGCAGCAAATTCAATTTGCTATCATTTCATTTTCATGATTGAGAATGAGAACAGCTGAAATATTTCATTTCAGCCTTCTCCGGACTGCTGAAATGACTCTGAACTTCAGTTCCTGGAATTTTCCATTCATACCAGGTAGAGATGTCCTACCATGAAGCTTTTATTGTGAGATGTTGCTCGCAGCAACATCCTTTTGACGGTCCTACAGCTCCCTACAGAGGCTGATAGTGGTTGTGTCTTATCTTGCATCTTCCTTCCTGCCTCAATTAAATGCATGTGTGAGGGCCAGCCAACACTTAGAACTAATAGAGCAGCTGCTCCAGGAAGCAAGCAGTAGCAGCTTGAAATATCTTGGTCTAATGCAAGGCCTGATGTTGATTTGAATGGTTTGGAATATTATTGGTTATTAAGAAACACTCAGGAAAATGTCTCAAGACAGACTTATTTGTTGAATCTCTTCTCTTCCCTTTCCTTGCCTTCTCCTTTTGTCTCTCCCCCCTCTCCATTACATTACCTTTTCTCTCTTCCTTCTTTTCTTTCCTTCCACACACTTTTACTCTTTTATTAATTTTCTCATTTTCTTCTCTCTTCCATCCTCCGTTGGAAGGAATTTCTGTTGAAGAATTATGAGAGTTGAAGTACACGCATCTTAAAGATGCTAAGGCTGAGGATCACTAAAGGCAGTCCTCACCTATGACCACAGTTGAGCCCAGCATTTCTGTTGCTAAGTGAGACATTTGTTAAGTGGACTTTATCCCATTTAATGACCTTTCTTGCTACAGTTGTTAAGCGAATCACAGCAGTTATTAAGTCAGTAACACAGTTGCAAATCTGCCTTCCCCATTGATTTTTCTCGTCAGAAGGTCACAAAAGGGGATCACGTGATCTGGGGATGCTGCAACCGTCATAAATATGCCAAGCATCTAAATGTTGATCATGTGCATAGGGGATGCTGCAACAGTCATAATTGTGAAAAATGGTCATAACTCACTTTCTTCAGGGCCCATTGAAACTTCAAATGGTCACTAAACAAATGGTTGTAAGCCAGTGGTCAGCAATCTGCGACTCTGGAGCCGCATGTGGCTCTTCCCTCCCTCTGCTGCGGCTCTGTCACCGGTCGGCACCACAATTTTGAGAGGAGCTTCTGGGGTGGGTGGGGAGAGAGAAGCACAGTGCGCCAGGAGAAGACTCTATGGCAAGGGGAGGGTTTTCCAGTTGTCTCCACAATTGTTAGGGCTTTCGGTTATGACAGGTAGAGGAAAAAGTACGCTGTGCTAGAAGGAGACTCTATGGTGGGGAACTGAACTTCTGGTCAGCACCAGAATTGAACAGGGGGGCTTCTGGTTAGGACCTTTGTGGCTCCCAATGTTTTCTTTTCTGTGGGAAATGGGTCCAAATGGCTCTTTGAGTGATTAAATTTGCCAACCCCTAGAAATGGGCCAAGAAATACCTGTAGCGTGAGACAAGCTGGTTTCTTCCCAACCCAGCACTCTTGTTAAAATTGCCAACAAAATCCCACCCAACAAACTGAATTGGCTTCCCCCTCTTCTGCTTCAGGGCAACTTAGTTTTCGATGGTCATTTTTAAAAATCTATTTTCTCCCACACACAGGAAAAAGGGCAAGTACAGGCTGGCCTTCACTTCAGTCAAATGTAAGGAGGGATTGTATAGAAAGAGTTCCCCACCTATCCTCCCTCCCCCACTTTAGTTGGGAAAAAGTGCAAGCAAAAGTACATACTTGAAGTACATCGCGTCAGAGTCTAAACAAGAGAACCATCAGGTTTAATTAGAAGCTTAATTTAATGTTGTGTGAACAGTGACTCAGTCTGAGTGAGCAAAGGGAGGCTGTGACTAGTCTAGGAGAAAGGAGGCTATCTGGGAGAAAGATGTGACAGTGGGAGAGAAGTGAGGGGAGGGAGAAGAAGAGATTTATGATTTGAGAACAGCTGAAATTGGACATAGGTAGAGTGACTAAGACCTGGCCGAGAAAGATATGTAGAATCAAAGCTATGGTTTTCCCACTAGTAATGTATGGCTGTGAGAAACGGACCATAAGGAAAGCTAGAGGCCCAAGAATTGATATTTTCAAACTGTGGTGCTGCAGAAGACTCTTGAGAACCTCTTGGACTTCAAGGAAACCCAATCAGTCAATGTTAAAGGAAATCAACCCTGACTGTTCTTTGGAAGGATATATACCAAAGCTGAAGCTCAAATACTTTAGTCAAGTTTCCTGACAGTTAGAAACATTAATCAGTGAAAGGACTTGCCTCCAGAAGTTGTGGGTGTTCCAATCGTGGAGGTCTTTAAGAAGAGATTGGACAACCATTTGTCTGAAGAGGTATTGGGTCTCCTGACTGAGCAGGGGATTGGACTAGAACAGGGCTTTCTAACCTTGGCAACTTTAAGACTTGTGGATTTCAACTGTGGAAGTTGCAAAAGGTTGGAGACCCCTGGACTAGAAGACTTCCAAGATCCCTTCCAACTCTTTTATTCTATTTTGTTCTGCACAAGAAGGGGATGAGCTGGTTAGATGGTGTCATTGATTGCAATGAACATGAATTTTGGCAAATTCTGAGACACATGGGAGGACAGGGGAGCCTGGTTGCAATGGTCCATGGGGTGGCAAAGAATCAGAGTCACAGAACTTAGTGACTGAACAATAACAAAGAAGAGTGAAAAATAATTGGTATAGTTTGCAGCTTGAATATACTGCAAACTTATAAACTGAGTGGGCACTAATAGAGGAGCTGATGGACATCTATAGTGACATGTGGGTTCTCTCGCAAGAGAGCAACCCATTTGCAGAACAGTTCTATGGGGAGTGGACCAGTTGCAATACTATTGCTTTATAGTGTAGTGGGACCATGCTTGGAATATTGAATCCAGTGTTGGTCACTATGATACAAAAAAGATGTTGAGACTCTACAAAGAGTTCAGAGAAGAGCAATGAAGATGATTACAGATGAAGCATAAGTTAGGCAAATGATAACAAAACATCAAAGCCCTGGTGCTAAGTTCTTACACCGATAGCAGTTATCAAGCATACTTGCAAAGATCAAACAACAATGTTAAGAACCTCCAAAGATTACTTGGGCATTGAAGGAATTTAGGACAAGTGGAGATTTGCCTAATTTTCATTTGCTTATTAATAAGTAATTGGGGACATTTTCTAATGTACGAATTAACTTTAGCCAGAGTTATTAGTTGTGCCTCTGTCAGCTAGAAGGGTCGGCCACAAAGACTCATTAGGCTGGCCACAAATGTCTATATAGTGAGAGCAATACGAAAAGCACAAAAAATTCTGTTTTTTGACCCCCACTGAATGCAAGAATAAAGAAGAGATTGATTCCTGTATATGTCAGACTGACTGATCCCTTTATTAAGACAAGACCTTTTGAAGAAGTTAGAAGCAACCTTAACCTATGAGACAGACCAAATAATAATGAAGATTGACAAGCATAAATATAGAAAGTTATAACAGCTCTACTGAAAACAAAGAGCCCAGTCCAGCCTTAGAGGAGCTAGGGAAAATAAAAAGATGCCGTGGCAGTCTTTGTGTAGGCTGTTAGACAACCAAGAAAAGGTTAAAAAAAATGTAACTTTAATGAAGATAAAATTGAAAGAAAAATATTCCATTCTATGCTTAAAGCAATATCCAGTTCCGGTAGAAGTCAGGAAAACTGAAGAAGTTTTCAAACTACATGGAAGGAAGCAGGCTACTCTAAAGTTCTGTCTTGGA
Source organism: Thamnophis elegans (assembly GCF_009769535.1). Lineage (NCBI taxonomy): Eukaryota > Metazoa > Chordata > Lepidosauria > Squamata > Natricidae > Thamnophis > Thamnophis elegans. The sequence goes on from NC_045558.1 coordinate 8,187,975, forward strand.
TCCAGAGCTCTTCAACATCTTCATAAACAATCTAGAAGTAGGGATAGAAAAGGAACTCATCAAATGTTCAAATAACACTTAGCTGAGAGGAATTACCAACCCTCTGGAAGATAAACTCAAGATTCAGAAGGGTTTTGGCAGGCTTGAGAATTGGGCCCTATCCCACGAGATGTGGTGACAAAAGTAAAGTCCTGCACTTAGAAAGGAAAAGCCAAACTTTAAAAGCATAGAATAGGTGGTACCTGGCTCAACTGTGAGTGGAATCTAGGTGTCCTAGTGGAGCACAGCTTAAGTATGAGCCAGCTATGTGCTGCAGCTGCCAAAAATGCCAATGCAGTCCTAGGCTGCGTGGACAGAGAGATACTATTCATATCCTGAGAAGTGATAATACCACTTTATACTGCACTAGTGAGGCCACACTTGGATTATTGCACCCTGTTCTGATGGCCATGGGGCAAAAAAGATGCCGAGACTCAAGAAAGTGTGCAGAGAAGAGCAACAAAGATGATCAGGGGTATGAAGGCTAAAGCGTAGGTTGAGTGATTTAGGAGCTAGACATGACTAGCCTAATGAAGAGAAGGACGAAGGGGGGGGGGAAATCATAACTGTCTTTCAGTACTCGAGGGGCTCCCACAAAGAAGAGACAGTTGACTTATTCTCCAAAGCAACAGAAGGCAGGGCAAGAAACAATGAGTGGAAGCTTGTTAAAGAAAAAATGCAATCCAGAACTAAGGAGAAATTTCCTGACAGTGAGAACAATTAACCAGTGGAACAACTTGCCTCCAGAAGTTAGGGATGCTCCATCGCTGTAAGTTTTAAAGAAGAGATTGGACAACCATTTGTCTGAAATGGTGTAGTGTCTCCTGCCATGGACAAGGATTTGGATTAAAATACCTCCAAGGTCTATTCTCTAACTATGTTACTCTATATTCTGTTCTGTTTGCTGAAGTAGTTACATTGTAGAATACTTTTGACCAGCTTCCAATCCCACTTTTAATACTGTAAAGTCCTTAATGGCTGATCTCCTCACTGTAGTTCAATGTCTGGTGTGTGTGGTGGTGAGGACACGACCAGCTTGTTGTGATGGGATGGATCAGCATGGATAGCTTTGAGAAAGCTCTTGCTTCCTCGTAAAATTGTAGAATTTACTGTGCTTGAAGGCTCCTGAGCTTACACAAAGCAACTTGGGGAAGGTGAAGAAAATTTATATTAACTCACTCTCCATGTCTCCAGGTGGCTTACAAGGATAAAAACTCAATTTTTAAAAAAACAGGTAGTCCTGGAAGTTAGACCACTTATTTAGTGACCATTTGAGATTACAACAGCACTGAAAAAAATGACCTATGACCATATTTCATACTTATAACCATTGCAGCATCCTCATGGTCACATAATCAAAATTCAGAGGCTTGGCAACTGGCATTCACTTATGATGGTTGCAGTGCCCTGGTGTCACCTTTTGCAACCACCTGATAAGCAATCTCAATGGGGAAATCAGATTAACTTAACAACTATGTTACTAATTTAACAACTGCTGTCCTTCACTTAACAACAGTGGCAAGAAAGGTCATAAAATGGGGCCAGGCTCATTTAACAACTATCTTGCTTTGCAACAGAAATTTGGGGCTCAATTGTAGGGACAAGTCCAGAACTACCTATACTTCAAAGGATAAATTCCACTGACCCAGATTAAGCCATTTTGCTTTTTTTGGGGGGGGGGGGACTTAAAGATTCTCACTCTGCCCTCCAATTCACAGCCAAATTAAAATTCAAGACAGCGGCTGAGCCTCTTCCTCTTTTCATCAACTTCTCTGCTCACTAACTTTCTAATCTCTTGGCTGCCGTATATTCAGTCAGTGGAGTCATGAATCTCACTGTCCTGTCCTGTTGGGCCCCAGCAATCTGAAACCTATCCAAGCATTTGCTAGAGTGAATGTTATGTCAAATGTATGACAGACAGCACAACAATGTTAATTTTTTTTTAAAGCAGTAGAACAGGGGTCCTCAAACTTTTTAAACAGGGGGCCAATTCACGGTCCCTAAGACTGTTGGGAGGTTGGGCCGGCTGGGCAGCCATGACTAGGTCATGTGACTAGGTAGGTGTGGCCAATTTAATAATTCATTAAACAATGCACACAAATTAAAGTTTAATTTGTTTTGCTCCTGGGGGTGCTATATTTGCTTTTGTTTGCATGTTGCTCTTTTGGTTGACTTTTCTTTTTACTAAATTGTTTTTTCAGCTAAGGAGTCTAATAGTCCATTCAGGAAACCCAGTTTTGCAGCAATTCTTCTCAGCCCCAAGAAGAAATCTCTCTCTGTCTCCCCTCTCTTCTCTCTCTCTCTCTCTTTCTCTCTCTCCCTCTGTCTATCTCTCTTTCTCTGTCTTCTGGAGGCAGGGGAAGTGAAAAACAGACCATTTTTGCCCATTTTGTAGCCTCCTGGGGCAACTGTGCACCCCATTTTCCACAACCTCCACCTCCAGCAGCATTCTGCAGGCTGAAAACAGGCAAAAACTGCCTGTTTTTTGGCCCAAAGTGGATCATTTTTACTCATTTTTTTTACAAAAAATTGGTCATTTTCACCTGTTTTGGGGGCTCCTGGGGTGTCTTTGTGCCCCGTTTTTCACCTCCCCTGCCTCCATAACGTCTCTGCAGGCCAAAATTGTTGGCCTTACCTTTCAGTTCCAGCCCACGGGGCTCACAAAGGTAAGTCCTAAGCTCGAGCCAAAGGGTGGGTGGGATGTGGGCCGGGGCAGACTCATGGTCCTGTGTGGGCCAGATTAATGGCTTTGGCAGGCTGCATGCAGCCCACAGGCACTCATGCAGTAGAGCATTAGCATTGTAAATTTACACAAATTTACAAAACCACACAAAAGTGCATCCAAAGGAAAAGAAACCAAACATAAATTGTTGCCCCTACTTGAATACAATACTGATAAATATATTTTAAATATATTATTGATAAGTTATATAAATAACTTCTTCCCCCCTTGCGAAGCAAGCATAGAATTCATACATTTCACTAAACAATACTGTTAACTATTTATCCAACTCACTGGCCTGAAATCTATCTGCTATATGGAAATAGAATAGAATAATAGAGTTGGAAGGGACTTGGAGGTCTTCTAGTCCAACCCCCTGCCTAGGCAGGAAACCCTACACCACTTCAGATACATGGTTATCCAATCTCTTCTTAAAAACTTCCAGTGTTGGAGCATTCACAACTTCTGGTGGCAAGTTGTTTCATTGATTAATTGTTCTCACTATCAGGACATTTCTCCTTAGTTCTAAGTTGCTTCTCTCCTTGATTAGTTTCCATCCATTTTTCTTGTTCTGCCTTTAGGTGTTTTGGAGGTCTCTTATTCTGACACCATTTCCCAGAATTCAGACACATTTGCAGTAGTGTCATTTTATAACCCAAAAAAGGAGGATTTACTAATCTTCCTGAAAAAGTGTATCATTTCTTTATGCCCAGACAGGCCCTGCATTGGGCAGAAGAAATGAAGTTCGTTAGCTTCTCAACCCTTGTTCCGCCCCTTTGAAATATATTATCACATCTTTTTCTTAAGGCAGCAAGTCTGAAGTGAATAGCCCTGTGGTTTGTACAACCTTCTCCCTCTGTGGGTGCTAAAATCTGTAATGCAAGCAGTAAAAGAAGCACATTGCTAACATAAAGCAATCCTAGAACTGGGAAGCTGGAGGGATTAGTCAAACTCTCCACAGTGTTCAGGAAAACCAATTAGACCATCCTCAAGACATTCAGAATCTCCAAAGAGGGAGAATCCACCATCTCCATAGGTCGATTGTTCCTCTGTGGTGCAAACTGTACTGCCAGGAAATATTGTTTTCTTATACTGAAATGAAATATAAATAGCTGCAACTTATACCCACAATTTCTTAGTTTCTATGTCCAGGGGAAAGAGTTCTTGATCATCTTTCCTGGTCCCTGTACATGTAGTCCTCAACTTACTAGCACATTAGAGACAACAATTTCTATGGCTAAGCGAGGGATTAGTAAGCCTGGTTTTATGACTCTTTTGCCAGGGCTGTTGTGAATCACAGCTATTGTGATTTCTGAAGTCATTAAGTGAGTGTGGCTTCCCCCTTGACTCCGTTTGTTGGAAGCCAGCTGGGAAGGTCACAAATGCTGCAATTGTTGTAAATACCAATAGGATACCAATAGGATACCAAATTTTCAAATATTTATCACATGACTGTGAAGATGGCATGACAGTAGACCTCTTTTCCCCTCCTGGAAATGAGAAACAAAATTCAGCTCAAATCCTGCTGTTTCCAGTTTGCATTTTTTGGGGTTTGGGTATCCCAGGCAAGCCACCATTAGCCAAGAGTTAGATTCCTGTACAAATCTAGTTCCCTGAGGCTTAATGGTTTACCATTCTTGGACAGTCATTTGTCTGGAATGGAATAGGATCCCCTGCTTGAGCAGTGGTTTGGACTAGAACAGTGATGGTGAACCTTTTCAGCACAAAGTGCCAAAAAGGGAGCACTTTGCTCCTCGTCTGGGCCGCGATCAGGAAGAGGAGCTGCCCAGGGGGCATGCACGTGCCAAAAAAAGAACTTCTGATTTCCAGCACTGCCACCAAAGGCCAGATGATCATCACATGTGCATGCATGCCAGAAACACGGAAGAAGAACAGGCGACGCTGCACATGCCAGGCGACATGGCCATCATGCCACTTTGGACACGTGTGCCATTGGTTTGCCATCATGAGACTCAAAGACCTTCAACGTCCCTTCCCACTCTTGTTATCCTGTTATCTATAATTTGGCCCTTCTGATATTTTGAATTTAGCAGTTAGGGATATAATAACACTGATTCATTTTATAGATTATTTTTGTAAGGGGACCAAATTTTAATGCATATGAATTGACTGGAAAAACACTGTATGAAAAGGCTTTCTGTCTATTTAAAGAAAATAGTTAAATAGTTTTTCAGTCTCCCTGGATTTGCTAATGATAGCAGGAAAGAGCCCATCCTCAAGCATGAACATAAGAAAACTCAACCCCCAGAGTCATGTAAAATGCATACAAAACACTTTCAATGGATGCTGGCTAGAGAATTCTGGGAGTTGAAGTTCACACATCTTTAAGTTGCCAAATTTTGGAAATTCTGCTCTAGAGAAACAGAAAAATCTCACATTATTACCATCTAGATTTTTCCAGTCCAGGTCAACTTTAGGCTCAAAAATATCATCTAAACAGCTCAACCACTCTTATTCCATTGATTGAAAGTTCTTCCTATTCTTAGGACTCTTTTTTCTGACACTGATATCTAAAATCCTTTGTAACTGGAGCTGCTGAGAATTGCACATGGAACCTGAGTGTGTTAATGCCTTAGCCTGTTGCTAAATTCCATTTTTCCTATTAATATGTTTATAACGTTCCAACTAATTAATCTCCTATATTTCCTATTCACTGCTAAAGGTCAGATGGAATACTTAGAAAGCATGCATTTTAATTCAGCTAATTAATACAAGACATTCTTAACATTGTTGAGCATTTACAAGATTTAACAGAAAAGATCAACAATTTCTCTCCTTGACTTAGGACACACAATCACACAAGCAAATAAACCTCTTTAAGCAGGGAAACCTTCCCCCATCTCCAAAAATCTTCCTATTAGTTGCATATTACACTGTACATCTGTTTAAGCTACAAAAAGATTCCATTAAATTGTTCCCTGATTGCAGATTCAGAAGTTCAAAGTCAATCTGAGATCAGTTAAACCTGGCCTCAATTCGGAATAACAGGGTTGGAAGGTAGCTTGGTGATCTTCTAGTCCAACCCCCTGCTCAAGCAGGAGACCCTATACTTTTCCAGACAAATGGTTGTCCAATCTCTTCCTAAAAGTCTCCAGTGTTGGAGCAGCCACAACTTTTGAAGGCAAGCCGGTCCACTGATTAATTCTTCAAACTGTCAGGAAATTTCTCCTTAGTTCTAGGTAAGTTCTTTCCTTGATTAGTTTCCATCCATTGTTTCTTGTCTTGCTTCCTGGTGCTTTGGAGAATAGGATCACACACACCCCTTTCTTTGTGGCAGCCTCTTGTATATCAGAACACCACTATTATGTCACAATTCTAGAAAAATGAGTTTCATTTCAGAGGTGAAGCAAGGTTGATTGTTTTTATCTTGAAATAGAGACCATCAGGAAATGCCAAGAATCCAGTATCAACTCAGAATGTACATACAGTCTTTCTCAGGGCTATGTATGATTCAAAGTTCCAACAGCTGACTTCCTTCCCTTGGTTATTTGACCACATTTTGGGCAGTTGAAAACTTAACATGATTTACAGCTGTTTGCATCATTCTATGATCATATGACCAAGTATTGTTATTTTTATTTTTTGCCAGAAACTCGAGTTTACTTCCAATTTCCAGCCAAAAACACCCATTGCAGACAATGGATTTACTAAACAGCTGCCACAAAAAAAGTCAAAAATAAGGAACCATTGTGTGGTAGTCTGCTTAACAACCAGTGCAACTTGCAATTGTAATTCCAGGTTCAATTTACAGTTGTAAGTCAAGGACTCGCTGTAAACAACAAACAAAACAACCCACCATCTTAGGCGAGTGTGCTGGCAAATTACTTCTGTTGCCAAGGAAGCTACGTGTTTACCATAATTCATTAATTCATATGCCACTTTAGCTCTGCAAGATTTTGTAACTGTAACACTATAATAAAACCGTTCAAGTCCCCTCAAAGGGCTGGCATGTCTTGAAACTTTGAATGTGCCTTTCCTCCTGCTCTTTGTTCTAAAATGAACTAGGGAAGGCCACCTCTAAGATGCTTTCTTGAATTATACTCCTGCTTTGGGCTCAGATTTCTCTTATTTAACCTTTGTCTAGGTTGCTGCTCTCCCTCCTCTTCTTCCATGTAATTCTCTCTATTACAATTAGATACTGCTAGACAGGATAGGTGATTTCTTACACTGCCTTAATAGTTAAAAGTTTTCCCCCCACTTCCCACCCTTTACAAACACCACTGAAAGACCCAATCTATTTTATGGATGTAATTCTCCTTTTAATCAGCGCCCCCTATTGGTTCCATCATATAAAATTCAAAGATGAACAAACCAACGACAGCCATTTTGTTAAGGATCCTGCAGTGACCATTTCCCAAAGCACAGTGTCAACTTTTCCGTTCTCACAATAAGCAGAAAAATACTTCTATCACACTTCAGGAAGAGGCTGTTTAAGTAGTGTTACAACCGCCACCCAACAGGCCACTAACCATATCTCTACAGATAAGATAAAACATCAAAGTGATTGATTCCTAACTGTGTATGTCATAGCTCAACATCACCAGTCAACTTCAGCTTATGAAAACTTAGTCCTTGTCAGCGTGAGACTGAAAGCGGAGAACGGGTTGTCAAATTCTCAATGCCTTTTTTTGGTCAACTTTATCTTCCTGCTGTTTGCAGCAATCCCTATGCAAGTCCAATCATCTGTCTTTCTCACTCTCTCTCTCCTTTCTTTCTCTATTTAATCCTCTATCTTTCTCTGTCTTTTCTCTCTCCTTCCTTCTCTCTCTCTTTCTCACTCTTTCTCTTTCTGTCTCTTTCTTTCTCTCTATTTGTTTATTTCTTTCTGTCTTTTTCTATCTTTCTGTCACTCTCTCTTTCTGTTTTTCTACCTCCCCCTGTTTTTTCTTTCTTTCTTACTTATTCTCTCCCTCCCTCTCTCCCTTGCCCCCTCTCTCTTTCCTTCCTTCTTTCTTTTTCTTTCTCACTCTTTTTAAAGTTTAACATGATTTATTAGTTATTTAACAGTCTTGTCTGCATTAATATTTAGGATGTGCCAGATGAGGGCAAAGTTTCATGGGATTAATCCTAGTTTGAATCACTTGCAAAACTTTAGCAAAGCAGAGCCTGTGTGTATTTTGGGGAGAAGAATATTTCCTATGGCTGCTATTTTACAATCGTACAGTATCTAGAACAAGTTTATGCAAGTCCTTTTCAAGTTTGGCTGTTCCTTTGACAAAGACAGAACAATGACAAAATGGTCACCTCAAGCTAAGAAGGCTGCATGTAATTCTGTTTAGTCCTCCAGTCTGCTGCTGCTATGAATAACATATATAAGAAAAATCTAGAGCAGAGTTTATCAATTTTGGCAATTTGAAATTGCCAAAGTTCCATAATTCCATAGCCATTGCTTAAAATTCTGGGAGTAAACGTCCATTCACCTTCAATCTGCCAACGCTGGGAAACACTGATTTACAGCTTCATGATCAAAAAAATCCTTCTTATTCACTTCCATGCTTTCTACATGTTGCTCGTGATACTGAGGGAATTTACTTTGCATTGTATTAATGAAAAATGCTACCAAATTATAAAGCTGTGTTTCTCAATGTTAGCAACTTTTAAGATATGTGCGGAAGTGGCTGGGGATACAAGCTGGCTGGGGAATTCTGAGAGTTGAAGTCCACACAGTTCAAAAATTGCTAAGGTTGAGAAACACAACTTTAAAGGAAACCTGTAGTTCTGCTTCCCAGAAGTTAACAAATTACAGGAGACCAATAGCAAGTTAATACAATTATGTGCAATGAGTACATACAGAGAGACATACACTGCGCAGACTGTGACTCATTCCTGCTATTGTGTTTCAGTAGGGACATGTTCCTGCAGGGATGTTCGCATAGGATCTGATTTTTGTGACTGCTTTTAGCAATCTTGAGCATAAATTTGGAATACATTGCCACACATTCTGTGTTTGACTCAGAATCTTGGGTAGAATTCATAGTGGACAGATTAATTAAGACAAGGCCTTTGATTAGTTATTTATATTATATTTCTGTACGGGTATACAGCAGAGAATATTTGTAGATTAGGGCTGAACTTTGGGTCTTGGTGTTCTCCGAGCTTGATGATTTTCTTGAAACATTTCATTACCAAACTAGGTAATATCATCAGTGCTAGAAAATTGTAGGGTCTGCTCTCATTTTTCTATAGAGTTGCTTGCCCTGCCAGTGTTGATGGGAATGTTCTTGGTGGTTTCTTGATTAGACTGTTGTTTTCTGTTAGCTTGTATGTCTGTGTTGTTAGTTTCTTTATTGGGGTACCTAGTCTGATAATAAAACACCTGCAAGAAAACCACCAAGCTCAGAGAGAACCAAGGACCCCACCTTTTTTAGTGCCTTAGCAACTTTGAAAGATGACTAAACCAATAGTTATAAGCCAAGGATTATCTGTACTGTAACAATGTACTGAAAATTCAGGAAGCTGAGTATTGAAGACTGGCTTCTTTAGCTCAGAACAATCCTGAGTTTTAAGAAGAAATATTGCAGGAAAGGTGGCAAAATGACTAAGCTTGTACAAAAAGTCACCATGACCATTCTGTCATTATCCCCAGGGACACCACAGAGATGGAGAGGGCAGAACACTAATGATAGTGTCAAAGAAGTACTTAGGCATAGCCAATAAGAGTGGGCAAATTTTTAGTGCTAATAGCACAATTCACAATTAGGGAAACATGGCAAGGTCTGCTGTAGATGTGACAATGATGCAAAATCAGCAAGCAATCCTGCAGGTGTACTAAAGATGTTTTTTCAAAACAACTGGACTTTCTTTGTTTTTCCTTGAAGATGTTTTGCTTCCAATCCAAGAAGCTTCCTCAGTTCTGAAGAAGCTTCTTCAGTTCAGTTCGGAACTGAAGAAGCTTCTTGGGTGAGAAGTAAAATGTCTTCAAAGAAAAATAAAAAAAGTCCAGTTGTCTTTTGAAAAAACACTTTTAGGGCAACCATGACTTGGACAATCATGACCTGGATTTGTCCATAAACAAATCCTGCAGATGCACAAGGGGAGAGATCCTGTTCTTATATGAAAGGAGTGTGTGATGGAGTGTAGTCTGGGTTCCCAGGAGAAAGGGCCTGCATTCCAGAGGGCAAAGAGACTGCAAAGATTAGATAGTTTGTCTAGAAGGAAGAGAGTTAAGAAGGCCCCTCCCTACCAATTCTCATGAGGCAAGTTATTGCTTCAGTTTGGGAAGATTTCTGTCCAAGAGTGAGGAACAATAAACAAAATTGCTCAGAAGTAATTCTATGCGTCTTTCTTGTTTCTTGGGGTCTGACAGAGAGGTTGAGAATTTGGGTGAGGGTTATACTGAGTTAATTTAGAGATCATTACAGTTCCTCCCTCAGCATTGCTGCCTCTTTCTTCTCTTTCTTTTCATCTTCCTCTTCCATTTCTTCCTCCTCCTCCCCCACCCCTCCACTTTACAGCTCACTTTTAGGCCAGGAATTCAAAATTGTATTAAATATATAGCTATAATACAGGTAGTCCTTGTCTTACAACTATTTATTTAGTGACCGTTCAAAGTTAGATCAGCACTGAAAAAAAAGGACATATGAACATTTTTCACCCTTAAGACTGTTGCAGTATCCTTATTGTTATGTGATTTACATTTGGATGCTTTACAAGTGATTCATATTTATTGCCATTGCAGTGCCTCAAGGTCCTGTTTTGATCTTCTGACAAGCAAAGTCAATAGGGAATCCAGATTCACTACACAACGACTGTGTTACTAACTTAACAATCACAGTGATTCACTTAACAACTGGGGCAAAAGAAGTAATAAAATGTGGCAAAATACATTTTAAAACTTTCTCATTTAATAACAAAAAAATTGGGGCCCATTGTGGTCGTAAGTTGAGGACTACCTGTAATGGAGGATATCAGATTTGAAGAGCACCACTTTGAACTGTAATTGTTTTGCATGATTCTGTAGTAGGAAAAATGTACTTTTATGGACTTCTGAACAAAGCAGCAAACCAATCAGAAATGTAGACCTGCTATATTACAAAGAGATCTGCTGTGAAAATGGATATAATTTGACATGAAATGTCCTGACTTTGACATAACTTGCTTGTAATCCCAGAAAGAAGACCCCTTTGCCCAAAAAAAGATCCTCTGATATTAGATCCTGTTCCAAGTTTTCTTTTCTTTCCTGAATGGAAGCCAAATTCATGAAGTCTTGTATTTGGCAGAGAAAGAATAAGCCAGTTGTCTCCTGAATTTAACATGGTAGAACTCAAATAGCAGCACCTATTGTCTAATTGAGAAACTGTGATCCTGTTATTCCAGCCCCTTCTGAATGTCCTTTCGCATCTCATTTGGGATGTGCTGTGATTACCCCCTTCACCAGGCCTGCAAGAACAGTGGGGCACCTGGGAACTAGAGCTCCAGGAAATGAGAACATCATAAATCTTAGCCTGGAAAGGGACAGGGAAGGTGGTGACTGGTGGAAGATAGGAGAAGGCATGTTGAAGAAACATAAATGAGATAAGCGTTGTGGAGATAGCCTTCACCTTCCAAAACATTTCAAAACTTTAACATCCATCAGAAGAAGAAATGTAGCACTTTCGTCAGTCCAAAGTAGGACGCAGAAGATGTCTGTCCATGCGCATGATGTACCCATGATTCTAATTCAAACTTCTCATATTTGATGCATGTCAGATATGTTGGTACTAAGATTTCCCAACATGTTCAGCCAGAGTAGGCAGATCTTCAGGTGCTTCCAGGTCATCCTTTCTGTTTTGAAATCCCTCAGTGTTTCTGTATGGAATTATCGGCATTTTGATCCAAGACACCATAAGGCCATCAAGTTGGAGAACGTTAATCAAGAGACACAATCTATATCTAAACTGGACATTTCACGACGTCATGGCGAGGTCAACATTTCCATTCTCCAAGTGCAAGAAACGAAGTTGTACTTTGCAAAGAGCCTGTCAGAAGTGCATTACCACAGTTAGTCCACCACACGGACTGGCAAGATTATCCTTTCTAAGATAGGTTGGCGGGCAAAGTGTCAAGACAGTGCTTGATAAGGCAAATTCCTGAAGTCTTGTTTTCCTCTTCTCTTCAAAACTCTGTATGAGAATGGCGATAGTGCTTGACCCTTCTTTAACAAGCTATGTTCTTTTCCAATGTTTTGGTTCTGTTTGAGGACTTCTGGCAAGAGCTCTAATTGCATCCTTACCCAGCTTCACTCTCAGACCATTTGTGACAAAAAGGCACATCTAGATTAGAGAGGAAGAGTTACTTCATTTGCACTTGAATGCAAATGGACCTGACTTTGTGTTTTTGAACCATGGTGTGAAATGAAATGTAGTATCTTTTAACCTTGCTTCAAAAATTCATTTCTTTGAATAGCTAAGCAACATCCAAATCACTGTTCATCCCGCTGAGATGTCTCCATGGTTCTTGATGGATGAGTGCTAATATGTATCCCACGTTTATGAGCAATTTAAATGCCAATCACTGCAGTATTCCCAGCTCATTTATTATGGCATTGTTTTGAAAACTGGTCCACATTTGAGCCGTGGTGGCACAGTGGTTAGAATGCATTACTGCAGGCTACTTCTGCTGACTGCCGGCTGACTGCAATTTGGCAGTTCGAATATCACTAGGTTTACTCAGCCTTCCATCCTTCTGAGGTTGGTAAAATGGGAACCCAGATTGTGTGGGGGCAATATGCTGATTCTGTAAACGGCTTAGAGATGCCTGTAAAGCACTGTGAAGCAGAAGGTAAGTCTAAGTGCTATTGCTACCAATCCAGAGCTGTTAAAATCTGTCATAAAATCATTACATCAAATGCATTTTCCATAGACTGGAAAAATGGAACTGGGTATCTCTAGACTAGCAAAGAGAATGATTAAGGGTGACATCATAGCAGTTTTTGAATATCTAAAGGCTGTCATAAAGAAGAAGGGATCAATCTATTTTCCGAAGCACCTGAAGGCAGGATAAGAAGTAACAGATGGAAACTTATGAAGAAAAGATCCGATCTGAGTCAGTCACCGGGGCCAGAAGTTTAGTCTTCTTGGCTTTCAGAATCATGCTGGAGCCCATCCTCAGGGAACTTCTCTCTAGCAGAATGGTTTGGGCTATTGTATGTGTATTTACTGTATATAGTGCCTATTGTTTGTGATTTTTTAGTTGTTGACTAATAAAAAGCTGCACACAACAGGCACTGTATAAATATGATACACACAATAGCCCAAAGCATACATTCTGTTACAGAGAGAGAGCTTCCCTGAGGATGGACTCCAACAGGAGTCTGAAAGCTCGGAAGTCTAAACCTCTCGTCCCGGTAGCCAACCTAGATTCTGCAACATTATCCTTGGACACCTATATTCACCTTCATTTGTGAGATCCAATATAGAATTAAGGGAAAATGTCCTAATAATGAGAACAATTAATCAGTGTTAATGAATTAAATAATCAATTAATCAGCCTCCAGAAGTTGTGGGTGATCCATCACTAGAGGTTTTTAAGAAGAGATTGGACAGCCATTTGTCTGAAATGGTACATGTATATCGTGAGGGTGGGGTTGGACTAGAATAACTCCAAGGTCCCTTCTAACTCTGTTAACGTTAGACTAACATTATTCTGTTAGATTTTGCTTTTTCCTATTTCATGCCATGAACAGAGGCTTGTAAAGAGCCCTCAATTACTTAACAACCCAAGCAATTAAATTGATGTAGTTCTCTCCTGTTGGAAAGAGGGAAGGGGAATGTATTGTTGATGAAGTGAAGATCACTTGACTTTTATCATTATGTTATTTATAAGGTCAGGCTGATATGTAGGTGACTTGTTAGCTTTCTGGATACCTTCTCTACCCTCTTACAATGGATAATAGTGGCTGCAGTTCAGATCTTTTGTTCAGAAGCTTTAAGTATTTTGTACCAGAAAAGCCAGTGTTTAAAAGCACCCTTTTCACAAGTTTAGTTTGTTCTATTAAGTACGCTTGAAATTATCATTAGGGCAGGAGCACCCACCCCAAGCTTAGAGAATGGGTTACATTGAGTGACGTGTGTTGATGTCCAGTAGAGAAAGTATCCAGAGATGCATGTATGGTTGTGTGCATATGTTTATGTTTTCTATAAAAGCAATATGGTAGCATTGGCCATTCAAGCAAATTCCCATCCTTATGGGTGTTGTGATTGATAGCCATGATGACACATGAAAGCTCTTTTCAAAGATGTGGAATTTCTAATCATCCCATGTTAAAGAAATTATTGTAGTCTTAGCCAAAATCTAGCAAAACACTTGATCTTGTTATATTAACACTTGAAAGGCATAGGTAGGCATTATTACAAGCACATGATAAAATATCAATAGAAGATAATATTTGCAGCTCAGGGTTGAACAGATGCTCTCTCAGTTTGGTTGTTTTATTAGGACATCTCATTACCAAACTGATAATGTTACCTACTTTGGTTATGAAATATCTTCAAGCAAACCACCAAGTCAGAGAGGACCTCACACACAATAATATATGTTAATTATCAGCTTTATCTTGCGTCGTCTTGCCCTTCCTTCCTTCCTTCCTTCCCATTCTTTTCCATTCTCTCTCTCTCTCCTACCTCCTTCTCTTCCTCCATCCCTCCCCTTTTTTTCTTTTTCTTTTTTTCCTTCTTTCTTTTTCTTTCCGTCTCAGTCAATTACTCTGGAGTGCTTACAATTTCAAAACTATGCACACAATAAATAAATAAATAAAACCAATAAAAATATATGTGTCCAGGGCACTTCTTACTCCAGCCATCTTGGTTTCTCTCATTAGCCACCATATTTAAGTCACAGTCAAAGGTTTTTCATGCCATCTGACCCCAGCACTCTGTGACCATCAAAAATATGAGTCAGTTACCAAGGATCTGAATTTTGATCATGTGTTGCAATACTTGTTTCAATGTCATTGTAACTTTGGTCACTAAACAAAATGTGGTAAGTCGAGGATTACCTATATACATTATACCAGCTATACACAAGACAAAGCATAACCACAGAAAAAAATGCAAACAAATAACATTATCCTGAGCACAATGCATCTTGGAGATATATCTTTGGGGAGAGATTTCTAAAACTCACCTACAGGTCAATCTTCTGCAGATTGGCTTCCCAAATCTTAGTTACTCCCTCAGCACAGTCTGTTGAGGTAGCAGCACCCTTAAATGTGTGCAATTTTAAATGTCTTAAGCACAAGATCTTGTTCCCCTGGGAAAAAAAAAATCCAAGAATTAATTTTAATTGACCTGAATTTCAAATTCTCCTTTGAATTCCAATTTTAGTATTGTGTCCTGTTGGATTGTGTCCCTAATCTCAGTCAGGACTTTTTTCCCTTGCCAAACATACAGCCTGAAATAATATGTAGCATTTGTGTCCCATTTTCACCTTAAAAAAGAAATCCAAGCAAATCTGTGAGTGACAGAGAAAAGCAATAATTAAACTGAATGCTTGGTGGATTTCATTGTGGGTTCATTTTTTCCCAAACATAGGTAAAATATGTCACACTTAATTGTAGCAAGTTATAATTCTTCCTTGATAGCACTTGCATCTTATGAAAAGATTTTTTTAAAAAAAATCATACTATATTCTTTTTTTCTCAGGAAATTAGCAAAAAAAACCCCACTCCCACTCTCAGTTGTTGTGGCCCAGAATATTACTTTACTCTGTTTCCATGTGGGCATCCCAAATAAGCAACACAAATCTTTAAAAAACAGTTTTACCACACTAATTTGGTTATGTATTTCTCCTCCTCCCTCTTCCTGTTTAGCTCCTTCTCATCCCTCCTCCCCTTCTTCATCATCTCCTTTTCTACCTTCTCTTCTCTTCCTTCATTTTCACCTTCTCCTTGTTTATCTCTTTCTTTTCCTTCCCCTTCTCTATCTTCTCCTTCTCCTTTACCCCTCCACCCTTGAAATGATTGTTATGAAACTTCTTCAACTTCCTGTATTAACTTTCTATATTAACTGCACAATCTCCCTCAGAGCCAGGTGAAGTGAAAATAGACCTAATGTAATATTTTTCCATCTCAAAGTTCTATGTTCCAGACAAGTCATTATTTGTATAAATGCATTTAATGTCCTGGTTTATTTTAAAATAAGTGCAACCAGGAGGCAGAATCTGAGTGAACAACTCTCCTTGCCTAAACCTTGGGCAGTTTGAGGGTTTATTTATCTGTGAATTCCAAAATAAATTAAACCAATCCATTTTACTGAACAACCTTTTCAAACATGGAGCCCAAGAGATGGTTTGGACTTCATCTCCTGCCAGGTCATGCTGACATGTTCAGGGATTATAAGACTTTTAGTTCAAAACATCCCAAGAGCACCAGATTGATTAGTCTTGGGCTGATGAATAGATCCGATTTCAGACTTCTCCAAATGTTGATGTGAATTCTCATTTTAAAAGGAAAAAGCACATAAAGTTATGTATGGAGGGATAATATATATTTAGAAATCTGTGCTTCTGAAGCAAATACATTTTGAATTGCCAATTCTGAAAGTTTTGCATGGGTATTTTTAAAATCATAAAACCTCATAAAAAAGGGACAGTGTAAAATTATTAGGGGTATGGGCCAAACACCCAGGTCTAATTCCAACCAGTTGAATCAAATCAATGTGGAAAAAGGCACAGAATAACAGAATAATGGAAGGAACTTGGAGGTCTTCTAGTCCAACTCCCTTCTCAAGCAGGAAACCCTATACCATTTCAGGCAAATAGTTGTCCAATCTTTTCTTTAAAACCTCCAGTGTTGCAGCACCCCAACTTCTGGGGCAAGCTATTCCACTAATTAATTGTTCTATCAGGAAATCTCTAGGTTGCTTCTCTACTTGATTAGTTTCCATCCATTGTTTCTTTTTTGGCCTTCAGGTGCCTTGGAGAATAGCTTGACTCCTTCTTCAATAGCTTGACTCCTGCAGCCGCGCGAGTGATAGTGGGTGCACCTCGGTACGCCCACATAAAACCCATCCTCCGCGAGCTGCGCTGGCTACCTGTTGATCTCCGGGTGCGCTTCAAGGTGCTACTTACCATTCATAAAGCCCTCCATGGTAGTGGATCTGAGTACTTGAGAGACCGCCTTCTGCCGATTACCTCCCTTCGTCCCATCAGATCGCACAGAGTGGGCCTCCTCCGAGTTCCATCTGCCAGTCAGTGCTGACTGGCGACTACGCGGAGGAGAGCCTTCTCAGTAGCAGCTCCGACCCTTTGGAACGATCTCCCCATAGAGATTCGCACCCTCACCACAGTCCAGAGCTTCCGCACAGCCCTTAAGATCTGGCTATCCCGTCAGGCCTGGGGATAAGATCTTCATACACCCCACCCGAATGTTGAATGAATGTTGTGTTTTATTGCTATTTTTATTTGTACCCACATATTATTTTACGTTCTGTCTTGCACTCCCTTCCCATGAGTTGTAAGCCGCCCTGAGTCCCCTCAGGGAAAAGGGCGGCCTATAAGTGACAATAAATACAAATACAAAATACAAATTCTTTGTGGCAGCTATTGGAAGACTGCTATCATGTCACCCCTCATCCTTATCTTCATTAAACTAGACATACCCAGTTCATGCAACCGTTCTTCATATGTTTTAGCCTCCAGTCCCCTAATAATCTTTGTTCTTGTTAGAAGCTGAGAGGGACAGATGAGGCACGGAGTGGCTGAGGTAATTAGAACAGTTTTATTGTTAACAAAACACGAACCAACTTCAAATATATACAGTTCAGCACCTTGCCCTGCTTGACAGCTATTTATACTAGAGCTGTCAAGCAGGGCAACCAATAAGATTGCAGAAACAGCATGCGCTCAGCCAGCCGCGCCTTAGCCAATCAGGCATTGCTCAGCTGTTGCCAGCTGTCAGTTTTATGTCGAGGATTTGCGGACGGTCGTAAGTCAAGGACTTAAGACTGGTCGCAAGTCAAGAGCATAACAGTTCTTCTCTACACTCTTTTTAGAGTCTCCACATCTTTTCTACATCGTGGCGACCAAAACTGAATGCCGTATTCCAAGTGTGGCCTTGCCAAGGCCTTATAAAGTGGTATTAACACTTCACGTGATCTTGATTCTATCCCTCTGTTAATGCAGCCTAGAATTGCTTTGACTTTTTTGGCAACTGCACACTTAAGCATATTGATCAACAATAAAGGAACAAGAAATCAAGAAATGTGTCACAAACTACCACACAGATATAGTATTGAAGGACGGAGAAGGTATTCAAATGCCATGAAGCACAAGATTAACATGGTGAATAGAACACTATTCCCTGTCACAGTCTCTGGGAGTTAAAGTTGGACTTTGAAGAAGCAGGATAAGAAAAGTATTGGCATCTTTAAATTTTGGTGTTGGAAAAGATTCCTGGGAATACAGTGGATAACCAAGGAAACCAATTAATGGATCATTAAAACTATCAGCCCAGAGTTCTCAACACAAATGACCAGCCTTGGAGTACCATATTTTGGATATATTATGTGAATACTATAATCATCAACAACATTATCATCATCACCATCATCATCATCATCATCATCATCTGCATCACCATCTATTAAATCTATATGCTGCCCATCTCTCAGTGAATTATTAGAAGAGAATATTTGTAGCTCAGGATTGGACTGTGGAGTCCTTGGTGCTCTCTGAACTTGGTTGTTTCATTACCTAACTAGGTAACATTATGGATGTGATAATATTAATGATGATGCTACATAGTTGGATGAAACATCTGCAAGAAAACAACCAAGCTCAGAGAGCAATAAGAACCTCCTAGTAAATTAAATTTCTTTGAAACAGCAGCATTTAAAAGGATTTTCAGTAAGAGCTGAAAGATTAATAAATGTTTTAAGGACTCCTATAATTAAGAAAAGCACTTAATCAAATCCTCAAATTCATTTTTTGCTATAGTATCATTTTTTCTAGTATATTACTTGATATACAATATTTTAGAAATCTGAATATGGATGCTTAAAATGTTAGCATTTCTCAGACTACATATTTATTATGTATTTGTTCATTAACTATATTACCATACCCTCCAAGGGATTCCTGGGAGGTGACAACTTAACATCACAAAACAATGTCCAATAAAATATTATACAGCCCTACATAATTAAAAATATCTATAGTTCTTATTAAATGTCTGTCAAACAACAACCTTTAAATGTTCTCCTAAGCAATTCTGTCTTTACTGAATTTCTAAAAAAGGGGAGGGAGAACATTATGTGAATTTCTAGGTAAAGTTGTTTCCTTTCATGCAATTCTCTTGCATGGCAGTGGGGCAGGGTACATCAGCATCTGTACAGGTAGTTCTTGATTTATGACCACAATTGAGACCAAAATTTCTGTTGCTAAGCGAGACAGTTGTTAAGTGAATTTTGACCTGTTTTACTATTTTTCTTGCCACAATTGTTAAGTGAATCATTGCAATTGTTAAGTTAGTAACACATTTGTTAAGTGAATCAGGCTTCCCCACTGACTTTTCTTGTCAGAAGCTTACAAATGGTAATTACGTGACCCTGAGACATTGCAATACTCATAAATATGAATCAGTTGACAAGTGTCTAAATTTTGATCATGTGACCATGAGGATGCTGTAGCAATAATAGTAAGTGTGAAAGATAGTCACAAGTCACTTTTTTCAGTGCTGTTGTTATTCTATTCTATTCTTAATGGTCACTAAATGATTGCCTGTCAAGCATTGGGGAAATCAGGAGATTCAGGCAGTTCAAGTGGCTATAAAGATTTATTGCAAGCTTAAGCTCTCCAGAAGAATCTGAGCTATTAACAGTCAAGGGAAATCAGTGGGAATTAAGAAGGCAATCAAGATGGGCTGGACTTATACTTCTTGCAGTTGTGCAGGGACTCATGACTTATAATGCATTTGACCCTTCCCTTGGGTTCAGCCTGGTTATCTCCATTGTTAACAGAAGACTATTTGTATATCCCCACAGAGACATTAATTTGAAGAGCAGTCCATAGTTTTGGTAGGACATAAATTTTGCTTATTCTCCTCTTCAAGATCTCTGTCTCTGTCCTCATGGCCATTAGTTTAAGACTACTCACTCAGATTGCAAAGATGACTACCAAGCATCTGAGGATCAGCCCCACAAGTTCCAAAACACAACACGATGCCATCGAATGCCACAAAATCACCTCCAAAATTCCCAAAAAGAAAGTAAGGGGGAAATCAAAGGGATTCTCAGAAATTAAGATGGTGTAGATAGAATAACAGTTTTGCAGCCTGCCTGCCTCCTGTTTTGTCTTTAAAATGGATACCAGATTTGAACTTTGAAGATGTTTAATTGCTTTGGTAAAGAACTAGAAGATCAATAAATTCTGTTATTTCAATCCTGAAAGTTTTTGTTTCTTAAGATTGTATCCTTGATGGAACAAAGAAAACAGGAAGTCTTTCAAGAATAATGAGTTCAATCTCAGGATTTTTTATTTTGTTTGTTTGTTTATTAAATTTATTCACCAATTCATAATGGTTCCAAATTCATAACTTTCTTTAGCTTTTCCAAGTAGAGAATAGAGAAACATTTATTTTTCTCTTCCTGAAACCTCAGCTGGATCAGTCCAAAGCTTTCTCCCCATTCCCAGGTGGTCAAATTAATATTTGGATCAAGTTAATTTCCCCATGACTCATGGCTAAGTGATTCAATCTCATTTTGAACAGCTTTGAAATGGAAATGACCTTTCTGTTCAGCTGCAGCAGGCCCAGGTAGAAATTTTTAAGCTGATGGAAGCTATTCACACATGCAGAGGGCAAATACAAAAAAAAAGGTTCATTAGACAGCATGTTGCACACCTAGGAAGAACTACTTGCACAGCCTTGATTGCTCATAATTCCCTTGCTGTCTTTTCAACAATACATTTAAAAGCAGTTTTAGACAAATACATGACAGGTTTCAAAAGGTTAACAATACTCCTGTGGCATGTTTTTGCACCAAACACAACACAGGATTTGCATACAATTATAAAATTGGTTCAGAAAATGCAACCTCCTCCTCCTTTCCCCTTCCCCTCCTCTTCTTCTCCTTCCCCCTCACCTTTTCCTCCTCTTCCTTCTCCTGCTTCTCCTTCTGTTTCTTCTTCACTTCCTCCTCTTTCTCTTCAAAACTTTTATTTCTGTATTGAAGCAGAAGAGGACGTCTGCAACTTTCACACTCAAGGAGCACACCAGACTGTGTTATTTTTATACCATTTACCACAGGAAACAAAAGTAGGTCTAGAGTAAGGTTTTTGTTTTCAATAAGGCTGTTTAGTTTTCCAAGTTTCATGCTAGGGAATCTTCTTTGCTATTTAGTCTCTCTGAAAGGATAAGATTGCATGTAACTTTTTCAAAAGGTCTCATCTTAATAAAGGAATCAGACAATATGGCATGTACAGGAATCAATGTCAATTTATTTTTCTCAACTTTACATTCAATGGGGAAAAAAGAATTTCTTGTGATTTTCTTATTGCTCTCACTATAGAAATATTTGTTTAGATAATGGGTAAATAAATAATGGGGAAAGTAGTTTAGTTATCACCAAACGGATTGTTCCTGAATCTACTAAAAAAGTTTCTACTCCCTCCCCAATTTGTTTTGGGGATTGAAGACTATAACATATGAAGAGTGAAAGAAGAGGGAGTCAATCTACTTTCAAAAGCACTTGAAGGCAAGACAAGAAGAAATGGATGGAAACTAATCATGGAGAGAAGCAACTAAGGAGAAATATCCTGTCACTTAGAACAATGAATCAGTGGAATGATTTGCCTCCAGAAGTTGGGTGCTCCAACTCTGAAAGTTTTAAAGAAGAAATTGGATAATCATTTGCTTGAAATGGTATATGGTTTTCTGCTTGAGCAGTGGGTTGGACTAGAAGACTTTAAATGTCTTTTCCAATTCTGTTATTCTGTTGTTGTTTTTTAGTTAGGGCTCACGGACCAAGGAAATCATGCTTCCTTCCTGCTCCAGACTCCATTAGTCTTCATACAAATTGAAATCACCCATCCTAAGTGCCACAGGACACTCACTTTTCTGATTTTTTCAGACAGCTCACCTGTCTTCCCTCAGACTTCATGATTTTTGTTGTAAACTCCTATTGTAAACACCTGCTCATCAAGAAACCCTATACATGGAGAGATGGCACTCAGAGCCCCCTCTGTGTGCATGTGCACTGTCACTGTCAGGTTTCTCTGTCACGTTTCTCGCTGTTGTTTGCCGGGAAACCAACGTTTGTGGGACTAAAAAAAAAGTTCAGTCAATCAATTCCAACTTCTCGCAAAAGAAAAAGATCTCAAAAGTTGGAATTGATTGACTGAACTTTTTTTTTAGTCCCATAAACATTGGTTTCCCTGCAAACAACAATAAGAAACATGACAGAGAAATGCGACATAGCTGGAAATCAGGTAGGCCAAGAAATTCTTGGAGCGGGTGTCAGCAACCTGCGGCTCCAAAGTTGCATGTAGCTCTTTCATCCCTCTGCTGAAGCTCCCTGTTGCCCTATCATGGCAGAGGGATGAAAGAGCTGTCACCCTGTTGTGGCAGTGGCGATGGCTGGATCCTTAGCGCAAGAGCAAAGCGTTCCTGCACTTGCTAAAACAGCTGTTGCTGTTGCTGCCACCATAGCCTGCCTGCTGTTCTTGCAGTGCCTTGTGCAGCACAGTGGAATTTAGCGTGCTTCACAGTGGGGAAGATAGGGTCCCCTCCTCCTAAATCCCATTATGATGGGGAGCGGCGGTGGCAGCTTGTTCTCACCTCCCAAATATCAGTTGTTTTTCCTACAGAGGTGGCAGTGTTGTGATACCCTGTCTCCTGGCCAGCTGGTCTTTGGCACACTGCTCCTGGGCTCATCACCCTCCAGACATCAGATTCCCCCCACCCACCACCAGTTCAGGGCTTCCTTCCCCTCTGGGGGGGGGGGAAACAGAGACAGAGAAAAAGGGGGGAAGGAGGGAAAAGAGAGAGGGAGTGAGAGATAGAAAGAAAGGGGGGAGAGAGACAGAGAAGGAGAGAGAGGGACGGAAGGAAAGAGAGGGAGGAAGGAAAAGAGAGGGAGAGAGGGAAAGAGAGAAACAGAGAAGCAGAGAGAGAGGGAGTGAAAGAGAGGAGAAGAGAGAGGGAAAGAGAGGGAAAGAGAGAAAGAGAGAGGGGAATAGAGAGAGAAAGGGATGGGGGGAGGGAAAGAAAGAGAGAGAGGGAAAGAGAGTGTGGGGGAGAGAGACAGAGAGAAAGAGAGGGAGGGGGAAAGAGAGGGGGAGGGAAAGAGAAATGCTATTATAAAAGTTTTTCCTTTTTACTGCTACTAAACATAATATTTCAGAAGCAGGAAAAAATGAAGGGGCATAAAAAGACATTTAATACATTTTTCTTAGAACAATTAGCTGAACTTGGCCTTGTTTATCATTATTTTAGGTAGTAAAACCTCAGTATTTAGGTTAAATTGCCATTTTGGCACTTTGCAAGTGGACTTTGGGTTGCAGTTTGGGCAAGGTTTCTAAAAGGTTTGCAATCACTGCCCTATACCATTCCAGATCATTTATGAAGCTATTGAAGAGCATTGGGCCCAAGACTGAATCTTTAAATACCCCACTGCATATTTTCCTCCACAGGTGTAATTCCATTAAAAAGCCATCCACTTTTTCTCAGTTATACCGGAACTGGAAATTGCTTTAAGCATTGATTGGATTTTTTTGTTACACTTTTACTTTTTCTTGGTTGTCTAACAGCCTACACAGAGATTACCATGGCATTTTTAAATTTCTTCTAGCTCCCCTAAACCTGGACCGGCTCTTTGTTATCAATAGGGCTGCGGTAACTTTCTATGCTGCGTGAATCTTCATTATTATTTGGTCTGTCTCATAGATTAAAATTGCTTGTAACTTTTTCAAAAGATCCCATCTTAATAAAGACACCAGTCACTCTGGCATATTTAGGAATTGGTGTCATGCTTTATACTTCGCAACTTTGCATTCAGTGAGAGTCAAAAAACATTTTTTTGTATGCTTTTCCTATTGCTCTTGCTATATAGATATTTGTGGCCAGCCTAATGAGTCTTTGTTGTTGACTCTTCTAGCTGACCCTTCTAGCTGATGGAGGCACAATGAATAACTCTGGCTAAAGTTAATTCTTAGATTACAAAAAGTCCCTAATTACTTATAAATAAGTTAAATAAGTGAAAATTATTAATCTCTACTCATCCTACATTCTCCCTTTCAATGTCCAAATAACCTTTTAAGTTCTTTGATCTTTACAAATGTTCTTGATAATTTCTATCATTGTTTATTTTGTAAGAATTTAGCAACATAATCTTAATGTTTGGTTGTTGCTTTGGGGCCAGATTCTTTATCAGATAGATAAAGAAATATAACAACAAACTATTTTTATAAGAAATAAGAGTGCTTTTAGACTTATGGTAAATGTAAAAAAAATCATGATGAGAGCAAGGCTAAACACAAGTTTGGAGAAGATGCTGTCAAAAGTAAGAAAATAAACATGAAAATGTCTAATGAAATAAAAACCAATTGCCTAAAACTTCACCCTGCGTGAAGTTTTTACTCTTACTCTTTTGGCTCAAGTATGATAAAGCATGTCTTAATACCATTTGCCTTCAGTGAAGTATAGCTCCCAATAAAACGGATACCCATGCAAATATGCCTGATCATGCAACCTAATATAGTACAAAAGCACAAGCAGTGAAAAGGGTAACACCTCTATACATTAAAAACAGAAATCATCAACAGACTATTACACGTGGCAGCACCATAGCACACAAACTAAAGTACTCCAAAACACCCCAGGTAAACAAAAACAAAAAAATAAAAATAAAAAACCCAGAAGCTCCAGAAGAAAAAACAAGAGTCATCAACAACATACAGTGTAAGGACTGTAACAGCCACAATGTGCAACGAACAGGCAGAAGGCTAGCAGAGCGCATCCATGAATCCTATGACATGATGAAAATTACTTAATTTTATAACACATGGACAGACTTCACTACAGACTTAACAGTGAGCATTTTAGACCAACCAAGATCCCAAAATGCTAGAGATTTCCTGCAGGCCTGGTACTCAGACAAATCAGCCATCAGTGGTCACACAGATATAAACAACATATCCATACCATTCAAAAGAGATAAACAAAAAAGGAAACCAAAAGACCAAATAGCAATAGCAGTAGACTTATATACCGCTTCATAGGGCTTTCAGCCCTCTCTAAGCGGTTTACAGAGAGTCAGCATATTGCCCCCAACAATCTGGGTCCTCATTTTACCCACCTCGGAAGGATGGAAGGCTGAGTCAACCCTGAGCCGGTGAGATTTGAACCGCTGAACTGCTGATCTAGCAGTAGCCTGCAGTGCTGCATTTAACCACTGCACCACCTTGGCTCTTCAAAACACCTCCTCATCAGCAATGAACATGAAATGAGCAGAGAGTGACATCAATATTAACACTAAACCAACAATCAGGAAGTAAGCAATAGCCCTATCAAGGAATTACCAACTCGGACAAATAAACTAACAGTAAACAAAAGTCTAATTGAGGAACCATAAGACCACTCCTGCCAACACTGATATGGCAAACCACTTGTATATAAACAGAGAGCAAATTCTACTCCCTTCCAGCACTGATGATCTTACCTAGTTTGGTGATGAAACGTCTGCAAGAAAACAACTAAACTCAGAGAGCACCAAGGACCCTTCAGGATTCTGTTTGAATTTGTTCTGTGTGCGGTGTCCTAGCCACAAATCATTTACCTACTGCAATATAGTACTTGGTACTATCACTTGGGATTTTCCCTTACATCTGTGTTATTAACATGGTATCTGGATCTTCAAACACAGGCTGAAAGGTTTTCTGGTTCTCCTCATTCAGAGGTATAAAACAGAAAGCATCTTTCAAATTTAACACAGTAACTATTCATCTTGATTGGAAAGGATGGCCAACAAAATATAGTGATTGCAACCACTGAATGGAGAGTCTCAGTTATTCTGTTTACTCCACTACTTGACTAGTGGAATTGGGTTCCTTACTAGTAATATTGGGGTGTTAAAAGGAGATTGTCTTCCTTTATCACAATTTTTTACAAATTTATTATTGGCTTTAAACTTAGACATAAACTTAGAATCCTAGGGCAGGGCTGGAAGAGATTGTGGAGGTCTTCTAGTTAAATCCATCCAAAACAGGAGTGCTTATTGCATCCTGGACAAATGTCTGTCCACTTTTTTTTTGAAGATCTCCAGAGATGGAGCACCCACAACTCTGAGGGGCCAGCTGCTCCTTGATTGCTCTCACTGTCAGGAAATTTCTCCTTAGTTCCAGGTTGGATCTCTCTCTAATGAGTTTTCACCCATTGTTTCTTGTTCTGCCTTCAGGTGCCTTGGAGAATAGATCGACACCCCCCTCCCTCTTCTCTATGAGAAGTACAGGAGGACAGCTGTCATGTCACTCCTAATTCTTCTCTTTGTTTGATGAGACATACATAGTTCCTTCAATTATTCATTATATGTTTTAACCTCCAGACCCTTGATCATCTTTGTTGCTCTTCTCTGCATACTTTTTAGGGTCTCAACATCTTTTTTGTAGCATGGTGATCAGAACTGGATGCACTATGGTCTCACTATTGGAGAATAAAGTGTACAGCATTTTTAAAATTTGCTCTAGCTCCCTTAACCCTGGGCTAGGCTCTTGGTTTTTCAATAGAGCTGCTATAACTTCCATCTTTATGCTTGTCAATCATCATTATTATTTAGTCTGTCTTATAGGTTAAGATTGCTTGTAACTTTTTCTTGTGGTTTCTTGCAAATCTTGTGGTTATAAGTCCAAATCCACTCCCCCTCATTAAAAAGCTGGTTATAGGTTGAGGACTATGTGTATTTAAAATATAGCAATGTTTTAATTTTAAATTCAACCAATCTAAATGCATTTGTTATTGTCAATAACAAATGTATTCAAGAATCATCCACTGTTCTTCTACTTATGTCTATACTACGAATATTTTTTTCCATTCTTTCAAATCCAAATGAATGCTAGAAAGAAATGATATAAAGTCACATGGGGCTTTGTACCTATCAGCATGATAACTTTCTGAAAACTGAATGGGACAGAACAAAATCTGGAGCAGGGAAGAAGCTGCCAAAGAAAATCTGAGTTTTAAAATGAGACTGATCCAGCTGGTGGCTGCAGAGGAAAAATATTCAGAAATAATTATCTAGAATAGCGTTTCTAAAACTTGGCAACTTTAAGATGTGTCACGTCAACTCTCAGAATTTCCTAGCCAGCAGACTGGCTAGGGAAATCTGGGAATTGAAGTCCATACATGTCAAAGTTTCCAAATTGAGAGGTGCTGACTTAGAGCATTACTATGATGCTTACTGCTCCATTCCAAGTAACATCTTGTCATATGACCCAAAGCAGAACATATGCAGCCCAGTTTGTGCTTCTCAGTGTGCATAAGTAAACCTTGCTGAACAATTGCCCTGTTTAGCGACCATTCAAAGTTACAAAGGTTCTGAAAAAGTAACCTTGGGACTGGCCCTTGAACTTATGACTATCACAGTGCCCTTGTATACTCTCATGTAATTGCAACCTGTGTGTGCTTATTACCAGCACAGTGTCGCAATGTCACCTGACTCCATCTGCACAGTTGACAGACAGCTTCCCACAAGCAAAATCAATGGAGAAGCTAGAAGCCAAACTACAAGTTGTGGTTATAAATTGTCTCACTTAATGTCTGTGAGTGATTTGTTTAATGGCTATGGTAGAAATGAGGTCATAGGTCTGCCACAGTCACTTAATGCCAGTCCTAGTTATGGTCATTAAGCAAGGACTACCTACACACACACACACACACACACACACACACACACACACACAAATGTGCATACACAGAACATAAAGAGAAAGTAGAAACACATAGAAACCCATGCATATGGAATATATATATTATATTATGACACAAAGTATCACCGATGCCCACTGACATTAAAGGAGGAATGAATTCAGAATGTGACGTTTGGTAAATATAAATAACAGATTTGCAAAAGGTTGTGCAGAAAACTAATTTAAAAACAGGAAATATGTAGATAATTGATACACCATTGTTTCTAAGATATGGTAAGTTAGAAAAATGGTCTAGCTTTGAATTGGGTTTTTTCGTCCTAAAATATAATGTAATATATAATAAGTGTGTCTTTGCATCTCAAGCTATATAGGTCCTTCAAGAAGTTTAGATAAAGCGAGTTTAGATAATTTCCAGGAAAATATGTCTGTGTGTGTTGCAAGAGGTACAAGAAATAGATGAAATAGATTCAAGAGGCTAGACATAAATGTGCAATTGAAAAAATCCTGATGGAAACAGATTGATTTGTGCTAGGCATTGTTGGGCACAGACTGCTTTTTGCCATTCTTAAGCTACGTTGGAATAAAATGTACCTGCCAAGGTTTTCTTTTGAAAGAGGAAAAGTCCACTTAAACCTAGAAAAAGAGCATGGGTGGGTTGCTGATTTATATATTTATTTGTTACAAAGATCTCCAACAGTTGACTCTAAGAGATGGATGGAGGGATGGAGGGAATTTTAATTAAGTCACAATGAGATGCATTACATGTTTTCTGCTGTTTCTATCAACAATCTGTATGGTTGAACTTTTTTAACACGATTGTGGGAGAAAGCAATTCCATCTTGCCAATTCCTTTTTGGCAGGGTATGAGCCATCAATGACTGCCCTGCCTGTGCAGCACAAAACAAGTGCAGAATCCCCTTGTTAGAATGCAGAATAACAGAGTTGGAAGGGGCCTTGGAGGTCTTCTAATCCAACCCTGTTTAAGCAGAAGACCCAATGCCATTCCAGACAAGTGGCTGGCTAGTCTTGCCTGAAAAGCATCCAATGATGGAGCTTCTATATCTTCCAAAAGCAAGTGGGAAACTCTGAGGAAGGAAGGAAGGAAGGAAGGAAAGAGGGAGGGAGGGAGGGAGGGAGGTGAAGGAGGGAGGGAGACAAGGGTGGTGTGCACAAATTGTCGGGATGGCATTATTTAAAAAATAATCCTGTTGCATAATGGGAATAGCATTCCGCTTCTGAATCAGCACAGCTGCTTAAAAAAAATCCAGCTGGGAGAAAAGAACATTAATGCAACATAATGAAAGGTGATGCATTTCCTTCCCTGATCCCTTCTGTTTATTGTCTTAATTGTTTAATGCACTCAAACAACCAGCAGTTCATCTTCAGTGGACTTCAATGTTTTTCACAGACTGGTCTTTCAATCCATACAATTTAGAAAAAGCTTATGGGAATAATAAATATATGTACATTGTGGGAGAAGCGTAAACTTCTGTTTAGTGGTGTCAGTAGAAATGTTTCAGGACATTGGGCAAAATGACATCTTTGCTTTTTCATGAAGTATTTTATTTTTGAATCTGCATTCAAAATGTAGAACATAGTATAGGGAAATGTAATGTTAACATTTTATGAGATGGAAATGCCCTTATATCACATGTGTCATCCACTCCAGTAAAAAAACCTGACAATTTCTGACCTATCAAGGAATTTTTAAATAATAAGACAGAAGACCCCTTAGGTCCCTCTACCTCAATTGAAATTTAGGCTGAAACATTTCCCATTAGAACATTTGCAAATACTAGCAACTCAATCTGTAACCTAAGAAAATCCCCTGTAGATACAAAAATACTTATGGGCTATGAGATCTAATCTAATAAAGAGAAGGATTGATATGACAGTAGTCTTTCAGTATTTGTGGGGCTGACACAAAGAATAGGGGATTGACTTTTTCTGCAAAGCATCTGAGGGCAGGACAAAAATAATGGATGAAAATTTATAAATGAGAGATCCAACCCAGAATTAAGGAGAAATTTCCTGACCATGAGAGCAATTACTCAATAGAATGGCTTGCATTCAGAGGTTCATCATGCCTCCAGTTCATCACTAGAGACTTTCAAGAGGAGATTTGACAGCCATTTGCCTGGAATATATAGGTTTTTCTGCCTAACCAGGGGTTGAACTGGAAAATTTCCAAGATCCCTTTCAATTCTATTATTCTGCATTCTGAAATTCTTTACCTACACAGTGTGACTCTCGATGCCAGATGCATCACCCAAAATTTAACATCTAGACACACAAAGGATCAGAGATTATCATACCACGCACAGTGAGAAAATTACATTTCCTCCTTACCAGACCCTGTCTTTTTAACTCCTGGCCATCTTCAATTGCTAAACTGTTTGTTATGTTGTCAAATAAAGCTTTCCTTTGCTTCAAACAATTGTCCTGTGTCCTCATTGGAATCTGGCTCAGAACGAACCAGAATTTTCTTCTCACAGTTTCCATGGCTTTAGTTAGAAAAATAAATGTATCTATTAGGCTACATATGTCTACCCAGAATTAAGTCTGCTATACACATTTATACAACATCAGGCTAAAATGGGATTGAGCAAATAATACCTTAGAGTCTGACCAACACAGTAAGATCTCCATTTAACTAATCAATTTGGAGAAGAGGCTGTTATTCCAGAATGTCCATTAAATCAGATATACATATCTGCATCACTTAAGTTGCATGGTGACATGGTGTCAATATATGAGTTGTTAGTATTGATTTAGGTCCTTTGTATGAAGTTATCATTACTAACTGAAGTGAACTAACACGCTGATATTTAACAGATAGTTGGGAATAATGGACATTATGCAAATGGAATTTATGCAAATGACCTAAACTAATAGCGGTGACTTAATGATAGTGGATATTTTGTGAAAGCGGCAATTTCTAACATTATAACACAATGCATTATAAATCACCACAAAAATGTATCTTACATTAAAAAAAATCCATTGTATTAAGGTCTATTAAATCAAATTAAAGAGTGCAGTGTGGTTCAGTGGTTAAAGACGCTGAGTTTGTTGGCTGGAAAGTTGACAGCTTAAGTTCAAGATCCAAATCCTATGCAATAGAAAAACTCCTCTGCTCCTGCCCACCTAGCAGTTCAAAACATGTATATGTGATTAGGTAAATAAGTATCACTTCAGTGGGAAGGTAACAATGTTCCATGCACCTCCACATATAGTCATGCTGACCACATGACCATGGAAAATATCTTTGGACAACACTGATTTCCCTGGCTAGGAAATGGAGATCAGCACCACCCCTAGAGTCAGAAACGATTGCATGGGGGAACTTTTACCTTTACCTAAAATCAAGTTTGCACACTGAAGCTGTATTTTGTAAATTCAGGTTTGGGGTGAAGGACATTGTGTGAACCTACAACAGAGGTGGGTTTCTTCCAGTTCACCCGGGATCAGGCGAATGGTAGTGGCTGCGGAGGGAGGCTCCGCCCACCCACCCAGACGCTTCTGCATATTCGCAGAAGTTTCTACGCATGCAAAGAAGCATCATGCGAGTGTGAGTGAACTGGTAATAAAATAAATTGAAACCCACCGCTGACCTACAACCTGAGAATAATCAACCAGAGGTCAAAGTAGACCTTAAATTAAATTAATAAATGAATATAGAATGATTTCTCTTAAATTTTTATCTGGCATAAAAACATAAAATGTTTGGAAGTAGCCAGATTGTCCATGAAAAGATACAAAGGGTCAAGAAAGATATGAAAGAGGAAAAAAATATGTGAAAATTGCTCTCCTCTGTGAAAAGAACAGTGAATGATCTTCTTCAGACATAAATACTTTTGATGTTAATTTCAAACTTTCCTGTTCAATGCTACCTAGCAACTGATATGCCAGTCTGAACAGAATCATTGCTATATTTTTTATTACATTTATATAAAAACTTCACCTTCTGGAAGGTTTTTGTCTTCAGTGAAGATGCTGTGAAATGGAAATAGGTTTTGGAGCCTGTCTAAAGTTCACTGTTTCATTTACACCTAGCCCAGACATTTCCATATATGCAGCTAAGACCCTGTATCTTTATTAAATTTTAAGGATGAAAAGAACCAGTTCCTATGTACCTTCTGTGAGTACACAACATGGTAAGATTTTGAGATGAGTGATATATCTCTACCACTTAGAAAAAAACCCTCTTTTCCCCTCTCTGGAGAAAGCCTAATTATTGCCATCATATTGCAAGTTCCTAAGGACAAAAAACAAAACAAAAATAGTGAAATAAAATGTAAGTAGTCCTCAACTTATTTGTATTTGTTTATTATTTATAGGCCGCCCTTTTCCCTGAGGGGACTCAGGGCGGCTTACAATTTATGGGGAGGGGAATACAAAACAAGACATGAGACAGTACATAAGTAAAAATAGAACACAACATTCATTCATCATTCGGGTGGGGACGGATTAGAATCTTTATCCCCAGGTCTGACGGGATAGCCAGGTCTTGAGGGCTGTGCGAAAGGTCTGGACGGTGGTGAGGGTGCGAATCTCCACGGGGAGATCGTTCCAAAGGGTCGGAGCTACTACTGAAAAGGCTCTCCTCCGCATAGTTGCCAGTCGACACTGACTGGCGGATGGAACTCGGAGGAGGCCTAATCTGTGTGATCTAATAGGTCGTAGGGAGGTAATTGGCAGGAGGTGGTCTCTCAAGTACTCAGATCCACTACCATGGAGGGCTTTATGGGTGGTAAGTAGCACCTTGAAGCGCACCCGGAGATCAACAGGTAGCCAGCGCAGCTCGCGGAGGATAGGTGTTATGTGGGCGAACCGCGGTGCGCCCACAATCACTCGCGCAGCTGCATTCTGGACTAGCTGAAGTCGCCGGATGCTCTTCAAGGGCAGCCCCATGTAGAGCACGTTGCAGTATTCCAGCCTAGAGGTCACAAGGGCCTGAGTGACCGTTGTGAGAGCCTCCCGGTTCAGGTAGGGTCGCCACTGGCGCACCAGGCGAACCTGGGCAAATGCCCCCCTGGTCACAGCCGACAGGTGGTGGTCAAAGGTCAGCTGTGGGTCCAGGAGGACTCCCAAGTTGCGAACCCTGTCTGAGGGGTGTAAAATTTGGCCCCCCAGCCTGAGTGATGGAACACTAGCCAAATTATTGGGAGGGAAACACAACAGCCACTCGGTCTTCTCCGGGTTGAGTACCAGTTTGTTAGCTCTCATCCAGTCCCTAACGGCTTCGAGACCCCGGTTCATCACGTCCACCGCTTCATTGAGTTGGCACGGGGCGGACAGATACAACT
Source organism: Thamnophis elegans (assembly GCF_009769535.1). Classification (NCBI taxonomy): domain Eukaryota; kingdom Metazoa; phylum Chordata; class Lepidosauria; order Squamata; family Natricidae; genus Thamnophis; species Thamnophis elegans. The sequence continues at coordinate 8,220,900 of NC_045558.1, forward strand.
GGGTATCGTCCGCGTATTGATGGTATCTTATCCCGTGCCTCCGAATGATCTCGCCCAGCGGTTTCATGTAGATGTTAAATAGTAGGGGGGAACCCTGCGGCACCCCATATGTTAGGGGCCTAGGGGTCGATCTCTGCCCCCCAATTGTATGACTACAATTGAACCCAAAATTTCAGTTGCTAAGAAAAGATAATTGTTAAGTGAGCTTTGCCTCATTTTATAACCTTTCTTGCCACAGTTACTAACCGAATCACTGCAGTTGTAAAGTTAGTTAATATAATTGTTAAGTGAATCTGGCTTCCCTATTGATTTTGCTTGTCAGAAGGTCACAGAAGATTATCATGTGACCTTGGGACACTGCAATAATCAAAAACATGAGCCAATTGCCAGAGGTTTGCATTTAGCTCTCCATGGGAAAGCCACAACAATTGTGTGAAAAACATTCATAAGTGACCTTTTTTCAGTTCTGTTGTAATTTTGAGTAATTGTTTAACAAATGATTGCAAGTCGAAGACTACCTGTAAATGGAATTGTTGGGAGATGATAAACCAAATTTAGGACCATACGCAATCAAGCTATTGATTTTAAATGAGCTTGAAGTAGTCATCTTGGCCTCTAGAAGTCAGCCAGACAGCTCCAAGTTCAAATATAAATTTAACAAATAAATAAATAAATAAGCCTCCTAGAGTTGCTTTGGATAGCAAGCTGAGTGGCGTGTAAATTAAAAAAATAAATAATAAATGTCAACTATCTATCCCAAGGAATCAATATTTCAGCCTCATTGCTTAACCTCAAATCCATAATAACTCAAGACTCGCAACGATTTGGATACAGCCTGGAATCAGCAAAACCTATCAAGGAAGGAGCATCTTCATTGTTAATAATCATTGCTTCTCTTTAGATTCCTTTTCTGCTGGCATCCCCTCGGATGTAAAAGCAAAGTGGCTATTATAATCCTCCTCTTATTTACTCAGAGGACTAGTTGCTGACAAAGAATTCCAATTTAATTTAACCACAACATAAGACAAATGCTGTAGATCATGTCCATTTGGAAATATAGAACTTCACCATTCTTGGCTGAATACAGACAGCCCTTGACTTATGAGCATAACTGAGCCCAAAATTTCTACTGCTAGGCGAGACATTTGTTAAGTGAGTTTTGCCCCGTTTTACGACATTTCTTGCCACGGGTGTTAAGTGAATCACTACAATTGATAAGTTAGTAACCAGTTTGTTAAGTGAATCTGGCTTCCCCATTGACTTTGCTTTTCAGAGGTTTGCAAAACATGATCCATATGACCTCGGGATACTGCAATGGTCATAAGTATGAACCAGTTGCAGAGGATCTGAATTTTGATCTCACAAAAATGGTACTGCTGCAAAGATTATAACGGTGGAAAATGGTCATAAGTCACTTTTTTCAGTGCCGTTTAACTCTGAACCATCATTAAATGACCCACTGTTAAGTTGAGAAATACCTGTATATCAATGAAGACTCGATCATCCAGGCCAAACGTGTCTAAAGGTTGAATCATGGCAAACTGGACCAAGTCTGTGAGTCTGTCATCTGTACCTCTATAACTATCTGATTTGGTTCTGCAACCCAACAAAGAAACAGACTTCAGAGGATAATCAGAACTGCAGAAAAAGCAATTACTACCAACCTGTCTTCTATTGAGGACCTGTACACTGCACAAGTCAAAAGGGGGGCTGTGAAGATATTTACAGACCCCTCGCATCCTGGACATAAATTGTTTCAACTCCTACCCTCAAAATGACTCTATAGCACTGCACACCAAGACAATTAGAGACAAGAACAGTTTTTCCCCAAATGCCATCACTCTGCTAAACAAATAATTCCCTCACCACTGTCAAACTATTCACTAAGGCTGCATATTACTATTACTATTATTCTTCTCATTGTCCCTATCACCCATCATCTCCCACTTATGACTGTATGTTGCTTGTATCCTTACAATTTATATTGATATTGTTTCTTGATTGCTTATTTGTAGCCTTTGACCATCACCTTATGCACCTTATGATTCTTGAGGAATTTATGCTTTTTTATGTACACTGAGACCATATGTACCAAAGACAAATTCCTTGTGTGTCCAATCACACTTGGCCAATAAAGAATTCTATTCTATTCTATTCTAATCTGTGTTAATCATCCAAGCAACTTCATCAGTCAGAGCAAAATCAGTTACGCAGAGAATCAGAAAGTCGTTGGAATGTACCAACTCTTGCCACAACAACTTTAGGGGTTCCCTGGCTATTGCTCCGACTGATGAAATTGCTTGGATGATTAACAAAGATTAACAACGTTTGGTCCATTTTGCACAATTCAACCTTTAGACACCATTGGCCTGGATGATTGCGTCTTCATTGATATATTGCAAGCCATTTGGAGGAGAAACCCCTGAAATTCGTAATGGCAAGAGTTGGTACAATCCAACGGCTTTCTGACTCTCTGATTAACTGATTTTGCTCTGACTGATAAGGTTGCTTGGATGAACAAAAAAACCTCCTCAAGATTAACAAAGTTTGGTCCAGTTGCCATGATTCAACCTTTAGACATCTTGGATGAATAGTTTGCTGCTTTTATGCCATATGTCTGGTTTCTTTTTTTAAAAATGGCATAAGCAGTTTGCCATCTTCCCTTTTTAGTTGCTGGGTCCTTACTAGCCAAACCCTCGAATACACCCTGATTGAATTAGGGAAGCAGCAGAAACACAAACATACAGTTTGTTTCACTTCCTGGGCTCTTCAATAATCTGATTATGATTGAGTAATTAATGCAAGCAGGCCTCCAACCCAATATCAACAGAAAGACAGCATCAAGATCACAAGAAGTGAAAGTGCCACTTTATACTGCTCTGGTGAGTCCACACTTGGAATCATGTGTCCGGTTCTGGATACAAGCAAGATACTGACCATAGAAAAAGCACAGAGAAGAGGAAAAAAAGGTGTTAAAGGGACTGGAGGCTAGATCTCATGAAGAATGCTTGAAGGAGTTAGGTATGTTTAGCCTATTCAAATAGAAGGTTTAGGACTGACATGGTAGCTATCTTCCATAATTTGCAGAAACAGACATTGTGATCTCCAGAACTTTAAAATATATTTCTCACTTAGCTTTCGTTAGCCATTGCTAACATCATCAGAGTGTAAAAGTCATTAGAAAGAATACCTGCCTTTATACAATGTTAATTGATTTGGCCATTGTGCACCTGATAGATCCACCCACCTGCCTCCCAACTGTATTTAGCTTTGTTGTTTTTTACATCAGGCATGTTAATCGATGCCCCTATTCCTTCCTTCCTTATCAAACACTGCTTGGGCTGCTCATTCCCAGGAAACAACACTGAGCTGTCTGATGTTGCCTTAACAGTATTCTCTCTGGCTTCCTCCCACACCTCTTCCCTTTTCTTCTGTCTCGCAGGGACGTCTGATATATTAATCAGCTTCATTTGTTGTTCTGATTTTTCTTGGTGCCTCAATGCTTGGTAAGCGGGTAGTAGGTCGATGTGCCTATTGATGGAGTTGTTATTGGAAAACCAGGCTTCTTTCAGTAGGCGTCTCCCTTTTTGTTATATCATGGGCAACAACTTCTGCCTCTTGAAGACTGAATATGTGATTGTGTTCTTTCATATGTATCCAGATACGAGAGCACTGTTTTTTGCACCGGACAGCCAGTTCATGTTCATGCATTCTAGTCTATATCCACTTAGCTGTTTCTCCTATAGTTACTTGCACAGTTGCTGCAGTTAATACGGTAAACCACTAAGGATGCCCCCTCTTTGGGTAAGGCTTCTTTTGGGCACATCACTCTCATTCTCAGTGTTTGATCTGGTTTATGTGCCACCTTGACTCTGTGCATTGAAAAGATGCGTGCAGCAGTTTCAGATACCACCCCCCCCCCCCGTATATCTGGGAACACCCTCCACGTTGATGTTCCACTTTTACCCTCAAAGGGGTGTGGGCCTTGGATGTGATACAGCATCGCATAAAATCTGTGGAGTAACCATTGAGCATGCAGATCTGATAAAGATGTGCACGCTTCTTTGCTTGGGCCGTCTGTGTGCTGCAGTGGGTGTCTTATCATATTGAATAATGCTTGGATGCAGCTGACTTTATGTGTTGTGGGATGGTTACTCTAGTTGTTTCAGATGTGTTCTGTGCTTGTGATTTTTCGGTATACACCTGTGTCAAGGCTCCCATCAGAGGTGTCACTGACTAGCATATCTAGAAAGGCCAACGTGTTGTTAGCCTCCTCCTCCATCGTAAATTGAATATCTGGGTATATGGAATTGAGGATTTTCATGAATATGGTCTTGTCTTGTTTTTTAATAATGGTAAACGTGTCATCAACATAACATGCCCAAAACATGGGCTTATAGATTTTCATTGCCTCATATTCCAACCTCTGGAGGACCGCTTCCGCGATCACTCCCGAAATTGGGGATCCCTTGGGTGTACTCTTTATCTATTCATATGTTTGGCCCACAAATGTAAAATAGGCAGAAATTCAACAAGTGGAGGAGATAGTCTGTTTTAGGGGATTTGGGGTTTCATGGTTCATTTCCCAATAGTAGCTCCTTTATAGTTAGGATCGCAAACTCCTGGGGGATAGACATAAATAATGACACAACATCAAATGAAACCATCATCTTATCCTTCCCAACTTCCACTCCCTCTAAACATTGTAGAAGGTCAAAATTGACGGCCAAATCGATTAACATTGTATAAAGGCAGGTATTTCTCTAATGACTTTTACACTCTGATGATGTTAGCAGAGCCTAAGGAAAGCTAAGTGAGAAATATATTTTAAAGTTCCTGGAGATCACAATGTCTGTTTCTTTTATAACTACACCTGGAACTCACAGTTTTAGGACAATTCGCTCTATCTATCTATCTATCTATCTATCTATCTATCTATCTATCTATCTATCTATCTATCTATCTATCTACAGTATATTCTGTTTAGTTATCTCTTCCCAATATTTTCTTGCTTTACTGCACGTCCACCACATGTGGTAGTATGTGCAAAGGTGCTTTTTCAAAAGATAGCTGGGCTTATCTCTCCATGAGGAAGATGATGTGTCATTTCTCTTCCAAGAAGCTTCATCAGTTCTGGTGGACATCAGTGGAACAGCTTGTCACCAGAATTATCAGTGCTGCATTATTGGAGGTTTTAAAAAATACATTTGACCGGGATGATATAGGGTCTCCTACTTTGAGCAGAGGGTTGGTCTAGAAGACCTCTAAGGTCCCTTCTAGCCCTATGATTTTATGTTCTGTTGTCCTTCTAGTATATTGGGTTTCAATTTGTAGACCAAAAATAGGCTTCTATTTATGTTGATTGTAAGAATGTAATCTTAACTTCTCAGTCTCTGTCTGTGTTTGTGTGTGTGTGTGTGTGTGTGTATCTTCATAAGCAAATAATTGTTAATGTTCTGTTCCAAGCCTACATTACCCCCCCCACCCCTTTTCAATTTCATTATAGCAACTTGCCTTATAATCCATTGGAAATTGGAAATAATTGTGAATAAAAAAAATAGTAGCATAATTTTATAGGGTGGAAACAGAGTTGCAGATGGGATTATTAACTGAGCTTCTCCCCACCTCTATCTTGTAATATATTGCTGAAAGCTGAATTTTTCCTGATTTGCTTGTCCTGCAGTATTTTCAAAGCAAAAAGATGTTTTGTCTAAGAATTAAAGGCATGACAACCCCCCCCACACACAATTTTTAACAATTTGCATTCAAAAATTCAAAAGTGTGGGCTGTCTATGGTACTTGAAACCTTACTTACCATGTACATAATTTATGTGCCTATGTTTTCCTAATTGTATTTATTTTCTCAATTAATTAGACTTGTTTCTTGAAAATTCACTGTAAATTGAAAGGGAAACAAAAATATGTATGATTTTGTACCTGGGGAAGAAATTAAATGATTTATAATTTTTTAAAACCCACTATTTTTAACTGGAAAAGTCCAAATGTCAAAATAAGGGGCTGGGAGGGCCACAACTTTGAACCAATTGCAAATTGCTTCATTCAGTGCCATTATAACTTCGAACAGTTACTGGTACATGCAAAGTGTGGGCTACCTATATCTCTTAAATAGTTTATATATAGGGTATATCTCTATGTATCTGTTAATGGCTGATTTGTCAGATTTTCTGCTATTTAATAAATTGCATCTAGCCAGTTTTAAGAGACATATCAAGATGCAAATATAGAACACAGAACATGGAAAAATAGGGTTGGAAGGGACTTTTGAGATCTTCTAGTTTAACTCCGAGCTCAAGCAGGAGATCCTTTACTATTTCAGGCAAATTGTTGCCCAATCTCTTCTTTAAAATTCTAGCGATGAAGCACCCACAACTTCTGAAGGCAAACCATTCCACTGTTTAATTGTTCTCACTGTCGGGAAATTTATCCTTATTTCTAAGTTAGATTTCCACCTATCTTCCACCTATTATTTTTTGTCTGCCCTCCCATGCTTTGGAGAATAGCCCGACCCCCTCTTCTGCATGATAGCCACTCAAATACTGGAAGACTGCTACCATATCACTCATAGCCTTCTGTTTGTTAGATTAGACATACCTAGTTCCCTCAGTTGTTCATCGTAGGGTTTAGCCTCCAGACACCTTGTCATCTTTGTTCTCTTCTCTGCACTTCTTCAATGGTCTCGGCATCCCCTTTTTATTGAAGTTACCAAAACTGGATACAGTATTCAAAGAGTGGCCTTACCAGGATATTATAAAATGGTACTAACACTTTATGTAATCTTGATATCTTGATATATATCAGGCTGGATTTGGGGCTTAAAGTATGATCGGAGCTGCCATCTTTCTATAAATCTTGGTGGGGTGTGTGTGTGTGTGGAGTGCTGGCTTTGTTTCAGTAAGTGGAATGATTAGTTGTGCGGTTGTATCATGATTGGTAAATTGGTGCTGATTGGTGCTGGCTGTGTGCCTATTGTTGTTTCATGTTGTAATGGCCTGGGTGGTGGGTGGGGCTCATTTGTTGACTAGGGCTGGTTTCCAGATGTCTGGTAGGCAGGAGGTATCGTCACATTTATTCATGTTGTGGGTGTGTTTCTCTATTTCAATAGTTTCCATAATTATTCTCTTGTTGAAGTGTTCTGTTTTGGAGATTAACCTGGTTCCTTCAAAATTAATTTCATGTCCTGTAGCTTTAAGATGCTGGAAAAAGGAGGAAGTTTTTTTCCTTTTTTTCTTACTGCGTTCTTGTGTTCTGTAATGCGTGCATTAATTCTCCTGTTCGTTTGTCCTATGTATGTTACAGGGCAGATTTTGCATGGTATTTCGTAGACTCCTTGGTTTTCCAGCTAGATTTTGTCTTTGGGGTTTCTTAAGATGTTGGGTATTTTTTGGTCAGTTTTGAAGGCTGTCTTGATATTGTGTTTGTGGATCACCCATCACCACCCTGCACAGATCAACTCTGTAGCCAAGACCTTTATTTCCAGAACCAAACGCCTAGCTGACAAAGACCACCTGAAAACTGAATTACACACTCTCACAAACGTATTAATCTCCAACGGATTCCAAAGAAAAACAATTACCAACCTAATCCTAAGGGAGACTTCCCCCCAAAACCAAGACACAGAACAGGACAACGGCATCACCCTCCTCCCTTACATCACAGGCACTACAGATAAAATCAGCAAAATTCTCCACACACACACATACATATACATACATACATACATACATACATACATACATACATACATACATACATATATATATATATATATATATATATATATATATATATATACAAACACATACTGTGGGTGCAGTAAATTCCAGGGCAGGATGTCTTGCAATCACTTTCTGCCCAAAGCTAAATTTATCCAAGAATTAGAAACCCATTAGTAAGTGTGGCGGTTGGTGGTTATTGATATTTTTTGGTACTTTTATAAAATGGGTGTCATACAATGGATCCTTAAAGAGTAAAATTATTGCGCTTTCTTAAAAACAAATGTGCACAAATCACTGTGACCTGTACAATTTATCCCACCCCCATATATAAGAATTGCAGAGGATGTGAACATCCTTGTTCAGACATTTCTTAAGTCGGTTCTGCGAAAGGAGAATTAGCAGCTGTTTGTGTATTGATTGAAAGGCTTGGCTGGCTGAGCAGAAATCTAGTATGGGGAAAGGAAATATTGCAGCCAGTTATCTTGGCCTGGAGTGCCCTAGACTCCTGTCTCCATTTGAAGTAAAAATTTATAGGGGATCTCACCAGCAGCTGCTGGCCAGCTTCCCCCTCTTAAAAGGCTTGGCAAGTTCAATGTAGGAGTTTTAGGGCAGTGCATAGTTTAAAAATGATTTTAAAATCTTGTGCAAGTGTACCCACTCTCTATTCTTCAAAGCTGACCCTTTTTAGCTTGGGGAGTTTGAGTATTGTTCCAATATTGCTACAGGAAGAATGGGTCAACGTATTCTCCAGAGTAACTGAAGGCAGGACAAGAAGTAAAGGATGGAAGCTTATCAAAGATAGATCCAACCTAGAAATAAGGAGAAATTTCCTGTCAGTGAGAACCATTAATCAGTGAAACAGCTTGCCTTCAAAAATTGTGGGTGCTCCATCACTGGAGGTTTTGGACAGTCAGTTTTCTGAAATGATATAAGGTTGGATTAGAAGACCTCCAACTCTTATTCTGTAACTCTTTTTTTCTATAGGTTTGAAAAGGGATGGAATATAGCTGCGGAAAATGCAGAGAAGCAAAACATTTGAGGGAGTTGAAACAAGTCTATTATGAGGAAAGGTTAGCATTTTGGAACCTTTCTAACTTAGATTTTAAAAAAAACTAAGCGGGTAATGTGATCCTGATTTATAAAACTGTAAATGATATCAGGAAGAGCTTTTCTCCTCTCAGCATTAAGACCAGGGGTTCTCCAGTGAAACTGATTGGAAGGAGATTTGGAAGAGACAAATGAAATAATTTTCCCATGTAATTTGTGCATAATTAACCTATGAAATTTGTTATTGCAAGATGTGATGATAGCCATTGATTTGAGTGTCTTTAACAGAAAAGTGGATAAATTTGTGGAGGGCAGATCTATTAAGTCTTGTGATTCAATGGCACCTTACTGCTATAGGAACTAGAATGAGAGAGGGGTAGATCCCCATCTCCTATTTCGGAAAATCCTAAAATATCTGACCCACACTGTGAGAAACAAAATGCTAGATGACTGTAGAAAAGGTTGGGACCTGGCCCTGCAGGATGTTCTTATTTTCTAACTAACTAAAGTTCTGATATATCTGCCATCTCCAACCTTCTTCTAAGGAGTTCCTCTGTGTGTGTGTGTGTGTGTGTGTGTGTGTGTGTGTGTGTGTGTGTTTTATTTCTTTATATTTTATTTCTTTTATTTATGTTACGTGTATCCTGTCTTTATTATTATTTTTATAAACAACTCAAGGCAGCAAAGCAGCAAACATATCTAACTCTCCTTCCTCCTCCTGTTTTCCCCACAATAAACATCCGATGGCATGGGCTTGGCTGAGAGAGGGGTGGTCCAAAGTCACCCAGCTGGCTTTCATGCTTAAGGCAGGACTAGAATTCACTGTCTCCTGGTGATTGGCCCAATATCACCCCAACCAGCTTTCTTGGCTAAGTTGGGCTGAAACTTGTAGTCTCCCAAGTTCTAGCCTTTTAGTGTCTTAGCAATAGACTTATATAGTCTTATATAGCACTTATATAGTGCTTTTACAGCCCTCTCTAAGCAGTTTACAGAGTCAGCATATTACTCCCAACAATCTAGGTCCTCATTTTACCAACCTCGGAAGGATGGAAGACTGAGTCAACCTTGAGCCAGTGAGACTCGAACTGCTGAACCTGCTGGCTGTGGGGAGTCAGCAGAATTAGCCTGCAATGCTGCATTCTAACCACTGTGCCACCACGGCTCTTAACTATCAAACCAAACTGGCTAAATCAAACTTTAACCACTATGTAAATCTGATTAATTTTCCATAGAATGAATGTCTAGGAGCCGGAACAGTGCTACTGGTACCAGTCATTAGCAATTAAACCACCTGAGTTTACTGGTTGTTTTGTAGAATCATCAGGTGAATTTCACCATCTCAAGAGCAGGCTTTCCTCTGTTAGTACATTTCTATGTGACGTACAAATTTTAAGAAGAAAAGCAACTTAATTTCTGAACTGATACAGACTATATAGGTAATCTTTGTCTTTCAACCATCTGTTTAGCAACTATTCAGAGTTATGATGGTACTGAAAAGAAAATGACTTGCAATTGGTCCTCTCACTTAGGACAGTAGTAGCATTCCCTCAATCACAGGGTTAAAATTTGGGCACTTGGCAACCAGCATGTACAGCAGGGGTGGGTTCCTGCCAGTTCTAGCCTCTTCTATAGAAGAGGTTCCACAAATCTACAGTGCTGTTTAGAACTGGTTCCAGCTCCCTCCCCCGGCCTGTCCGCACATCATCAAGATTAAGAGCAAGAGGAGGAATTCTGGGAGTTAAAGTCCACAAGTCTTAAAGCAGTCAAGTTTGAACACCCCTGGGGTTTTTTTCTAAAGGGTTAGGGGTGCAAAAGGGTCTTGTAACTTGACAGCTTTAAGACTTGCGTGCTTCAAATGCCAGAGTTCCTGAGCCAACACTTCAATGCACACTTCAATGCCAGAGTTCCTGAGCCAACATGATTGGAGGAGGAATTCCGGGAGTTGAAGTCCACAAGTCTTAAAGCTGTCAAGTTTGAACACCCCTGGGGGTTTTGTTCTAAAGGGTTAGGGGTGCAAGGATCTTGTAACTTGACAGCTTTAAGACTTGCGTGCTTCAAATGCCAGAGTTCCTGAGCCAACATGACTGGAGAGGAATTCTGGGAGTTGAAGTCCACAAGTCTTAAATCTGTCAAGTTTGAACACCCCTGGGGGTTTTTTTTCTAAAGGGTTAGGGGTGCAAGGGTCTTATAACTTGACAGCTTTAAGGCTTGCATGCTTCAAATGCCAGAGTTTCTGAGCCAACATTTTTGTTGCGAAGCAAGAGCATTGTTAAGTGAGTTTCACCACATTTTACAAGTTGGCCACGCCCACCCAGTCACATGACTGCCAAGCCACCCCACAGTCACATGGCTGGCAAGCTACTCCCACCTGGTCACATGGCCGGCAAGCCACTCCCACAAAGCAGGCCACACCTACAGGTTCTAAAAAATTTTGAAACCCACCACTGATGTACAGTATTTACAATAGATGCAGCAAACTGGGGTGATGTGATCACCATTTGTGACATTCCCAGCTATCTTCCCACAAAAAAGTCAATGGAGAAAGCCTGATTTTGCTTGATGACTGCATTTAACAACTGCACCAATTCACCTAATAAGCCTAAAAAAAGATAATAAAATTGGGCAAAATGTATTTAACAGCCTTTCTGAGCAATGGAAATTCTGATCCCAATTGTGTCATATGTCGAGAATTACCTGTAGCAAGAACTTGATTTGATCTGGAATTTTGCTTTCCTAGGTGTGTGAACATTGGGTATTCTGATTTTCTACAAAGCTCTAACTGCACATCTAGTAAAAGATAAATTAAAAAAAATAGACTGGAACCATAAACTTTATATATCTTATCACTCCTACATTACCGATAATCTTCAACTTATGACCATAACTGAAGTTTATAATAACACAGTATGTGCTGGTTGTTAATTGACCATGACTACCATGAACAATTTTACAACCATTTTTGTGGTGGATGTTAAGTGTATCCATTGTCCTCAATGGGTATTTGTTTTGCCAGAAACTAGAACTAAATGCCACATTCTGGCAAAAAGTGTCATAAATCATGATCACATGACTGCGGGATACTGCAAATGGCCATAAATTCGAGTTGGTTGCCAAGCAGCCAAAGTGCAATCACGTAACTGTGGAGCGAGGAATCTGATGTCACAACTTGGAATCCAGAGGAAGCCCTGGGATGATCTCTTGTAAATTAGAACAATCATTAAGTGACCTGTCATAAGTCAAGGACTACCTATTCATGTTGATGAGGAACCATTTAAATAAGTGACAGAAAATTGGCTCATTCAGAAGGACTGAAGGGTAACTTAGATCAGCTAATATAAAGGCTGGCTTTCTTTATTTGTGTTTGTCCACTGTAGGACAGAAAATCATGTACAGGCAGTCCTCGATTTTATGACCACAATTGAGCCCAAAATTTCTGTTGCTAAGCAAGACAGTTGTTAAGTGAAATTTGCTCCATTTTACAACCTTTATTGCCACAGTTGTTAAGTGAATCACTGTAGTTGTTGAGTTAGCAATACAGTTGTGATGTGACACTGGCTTCCCCATTGCTTGTCAGAAAATTGCAAAAGGGGATCACATGGGACACAGCAACCATCATAAATATGAGTCAGTTGCCAAGCGTCTGAATTTTATATCACGTGACCATGGGCATGTTGCAATAGTCATAAATGTCAAAAATGATCATGTTATAATTTCAAATGGTCACTAAATGAACTGTTGTAAGTTGAGGACTACCTGTATAAGAAAAATATGTAAAGAAAAATCTGTTTGGAGGTTGTGAGTTCTGCACTGCTGCAGTTTTTAAGAAGAGGCTGAAATGGATAGCCACCTCTAATGGGCTGGTTTTCCTACATGTTGAAGAGGGTTGGACCAGATGATCTCTGCAAATCCATTGTTTTGTGCTGCAGACTCTGTTCTAATTAAGATACCTGCCTTTCTCTCTAGGCTGTAGCCCTTCACTCTGTTTTGCATTAAAATCAACAGATTGAAGGTCATTCATAAGAAGTTGTGTCTCTTCTTCCTGGAAGCCAGAGAATGCCACAGAATCCCCACACAACTCAATTAAAGTAACACAAAAGTGGTGATGTATATGTTCAATGTTTACCCAATGTCAAGCAGCTATAGCAAGACTACCACGCAGCTTGAAAATAGCTACCAGCAATAACCAAGCTATTGATTTCCATCCGGAGAATTTACACAATTCATCTGCATTAGTCATCTACTTGATGTCCTCCAGAAAAGAGAATAATAGAATAATATATTTGATAGGGACCTTGGAAGTCTTCTAGGCCAATCCTCTGCTCAGGCAGGAAGCCCTATACTATTTCAAACAAATGTTGGTCCAATCTCTTCTAAAAATCCTCCATTGATGGAGGATCACAACTTCTGGAAGCAAGTGGAACCACTGATTAATTGTTCTCTCAGGAAATTTCTCTTTAGTTGAGTTATTATTTCCATTTCCCCTCTAATGGCTAATAAGACATTCTTCTCCTCTCTGAAAGACTCCCAACAATGCTGAAGTTTTTTCTGAGGTAGCCAATTTAGCCCTTTAGAAGAGAATGCTTAGCATCTTCATGCAATTCCATCTCCCTAGTATTTTTAAGGAATTCATGATACCCTTGTGTAATAAAAAAAGAGACATACAAGTGGATTCCAACACCAGAGACCAAATTTCAGTTCCTAAACAATGCGGTCATTAGCAAATCGTCAAATGACTAGACCCAATTTTACATGTGGGAGTTAAGCAAGTCATGCAATTTTTAAGTGAACCAAACATTGTTTAAGTGAATCTGGTTTCCCCAATTGATTTTGCTTGTCAGTAGCTGGCTAGGAAGTTGCAAGTTAATGTTCACATACCCGCAAAATGCTGCAACCAATGTAATTACAAGCTGGTTGCCAAGTGCTCAAATAGCAATCACAGACTATGGGGTGGTATGATGGCCATAACTTCAAGGACAGATAGTAAGCCACTTTTTTCGCTCTGTCATACCTGAACCATCATTAAATGAATGGTTATAACTTGAGGACTAGCTGTAAATTCCTAGGTAGATTGCTATCAAAAGGCTATAAGCTGTGGCTATATTTTTTATAGCAGTGGAACTGCTTGCCTCCTGAAGTTGTGGATACTCCATCACTGGAGAAAATATTGGACAGCCATTTCTCCAGGGTGGTGATGATGACTGATTGATTGATTGGTTGATTGATTGATATCCCACCTTTCCTATTTTTTATGATTATCTCAAGGTGGTGAGGGAATATTCCTCCTCCTTTTTCACACAACAAACTGTCTGACTAGAAGTCCTCTAACCCAATCTATGATCTTAAGAATCCACTAATTGTGATCTTCAGAATTGTGGTTGTAAGTCGAGGATTCATCTACTTAATTGTAAGGTTACAGTGGCAGAGCCTTGCAAGTCAGGAAGCACCAGTATGCATTGATCCCTTCAGTTTTACAGCCAAGGAAACTAGGGAGGATCCTTAGATGTGAGATGTTTGCCATGCCCCAATTCCTTCTGTTCGCTCAGCTGCCTCTTATCTGATTGTTACCTAGTTTGTGGTTCTTCCTCCTGTCTCCCAAGGTCAATTGCTATGTTGCCATTATAGCATACATATAGATAGCTTCCACTCTAGAACTAGGTTGTAGGCAGGGAGATGGAGGGTTAAGAGAGTCAACATGGTGGCCACAACCATGCAATTGGAGTTGCAGCCCTTTTTTGCATGTAAAAAGTGGTGGACTTTACCTTTTGATGATGATGATTGCATGATTGTAATTGCTACCTTGACTTGTTTCATTCTTCAGCAATGTCATTGCTGCTGGGAAGTGTATATGAGGTCCTATGTCCTCTGCATTCTGAGCAACCTTTGCTGCAAATTACCAGCTCATACTTTAACTGCTCTGCCCATTACATGTCCCAGCTCCTGTCTGTTTTCTCTCTTTTTCTTTTCTCTTTTTCTTTCTTTCTTTCGTATGGGATATGTATGTGGTATGTATGTGATGTATATGTAATGCTTGTGCCCACTTTTATCCTTTATTGTCATTGTATTTTATAATTATTAATTGACTCGTGGGGCTTGGATGAGTGAGTGACTGTGTATGCATGAGGGGACTGGGGGAGCAACCTGGTGCCTCCTCCACTGAGTGCCATTGCAGAAGTGGTAGGGGGCCCAGGCCTATCTCCCGTCCTAGAATGTTTGAAATAAATGGCCTGCTGGAGAGAGCGGAGGCTACGGGGGGGGGGGGGGGACAGGGTCTACGAGTACGGGAGTGGGCTGGAACATTCCGGTCACGATGGGGAGGGGCAGATATGGTGGGAACTTCAGGGCTAGCCATTACCGGGGAAGGAGGGTTCGCTACGTCACAGAGATCCCTCCTTCCGGCCCTGCTAGTTCCACTCCAGGGCCAGATGGCAAGAACTGTTAGGGCCCTGGTCTCTGGCTGTTGTTGCTAAATGCCAGGTCTGTGGTTCACAAAGCTCCCCTCGTCCGGGACCTAATTTTAGACGAGGGGGCAGACCTGGCATGTATTACTGAAACCTGGCTGGGCCCGGAGGGAGGAGTCCTCCTCACTGAAATGTGCCCAGAAGGATTTCAGGTGCTTCATCAGCTGCGACCCCAGAGAAGGGGTGGGGGAGTGGCCGTCATCGTCCGAGGGTCTTTAGTTCCTCGTAGGATCCCTGCTCCAGAGCTTGTCAGGTGTGAGTCCCTGCTGATGAAGTTGGACCTTGGAGGTCAAGTGGGTTTGTTGCTAACGTACCTACTCCCAACA
The DNA here is from genome assembly GCF_009769535.1 of Thamnophis elegans. Lineage (NCBI taxonomy): Eukaryota > Metazoa > Chordata > Lepidosauria > Squamata > Natricidae > Thamnophis > Thamnophis elegans. The sequence goes on from NC_045558.1 coordinate 8,236,467, forward strand.
GCATTGCAACAGCCCTCCCTTCGCTCCTTGAGTCAGTAGCTGAGTTGGTGGTAGAGTTCCCCAGGCTTATGGTTCTGGGGGATTTCAACCTGCTTACACTTGGTGAATGCTCTGACGGGGCGCAGGAGTTCATGGCTTCCATGACAGCCATGGACTTGACCCAAGTAATTGGGGGTTCAACTCATTCAGCGGGTCACACGCTTGACCTCGTATTCCTCTCGGAGCAGTGGAGATGTGATCTAGAGTTGAAGGGCATTAAGACCTTGCCCTTGTCCTGGTCTGATCACTTCCTACTGAGACTTGACTTTCGGAAACCAATCCCCCACTGTAGGGAGGGGAAATCGATTAGGTGGTTCCGCCCCAGGCGCCTGATGGACCCTATGGGATTTCAGATGGCGCTTGGAGAAATACCTGACACTCTCGTCCACAATCCGGTGGAGTCCTTAGTCGCGGCCTGGAATACAGCGGCGGCGGGGGCTCTAAACCGGATTGCGCCTTTGCGACCTCTCCGAGGCTGAGGATCCAGCAGGGCCCCTTGGTTCACCGAGGAACTCCGGGAGATGGAGCGCCAAAAGAGACGCCTAGAGCGCCGCCAGAGGGCCAGTAAATCTGAGTCAGACCAAGCACTGATGAGAGCCTTTATCAGAGCCTATCTCGTGGCAATACGGGCGGCGAAATGTTCGCATTTTGCCGCCCTTATTGCATCCGCTGAATTGCACCCAGCCGCCTTGTTTAGAATAACCCGCTCCCTCTTGAAAGGGAGGGATGCAGATGACCCTTTACAATGTAGAGCTGAGGAATTTGTTCAGTATTTAATGGATAAAGTCGCTCAGATTCAGACAGAGCTGGACTCCAATTGCACGGTACCAGCTGAGGTACCGGGGGAAGGTCTTGAACATACTTTATGGATTGAGTTTCAACTTGTTTCTCCTGAGGAAGTGGACAAGGCCATGGGAGCGGTGAGTGCCGCCACTTGTATACTGGACCCGTGCCCCTCCTGGCTGGTCTCGACCAGCAGGGAGGTGACACGCGGCTGGATCCGGCCAATAGTTAACACCTCTCTCTGGGAGGGAATTTTTCTGCTCCTCCTAAAGGATGCGGTGGTGAGACCCCTCCTGAAGAAACCATCTCTGGACCCAGCCATTTTGAGCAACTATCGTCCAGTCTCCAACCTGCCCTTTGTTGGGAAGGTTGTTATCTGGATTCCTTTCAGTTGGATTTCAGGCCTGGTTACAGCACGGAAATTGCTTTGGTCGCGCTGATCGATGATCTCTGGCGAGCCAAGGATAGGGGTCACTCTATCCTTGTGCTCCTTGACCTCTCAGCGGCCTTCGATACCATCGACCATGGTTTCTTTCTACGGCGGTTGCAAGAGGTGGGAGTGGGAGGTTCTCCTCCTACCTCTCGGATAGGTCGCAGTCGGTGATGGTCGGAGGGCAGAGGTCGACCCCAAGGCCCCTCAATTATGGGGTGCCGCAGGGTTCGGTCCTGTCCCCCCTCCTATTTAACATCTACATGAACCCGCTGGGTGAGATCATATGCCGGCACGGGATTAAGTACCACCAATATGCGGACGATACGCAGTTGTACCTGTCCACCCCGTGCCAACTCAGCGAAGCAGTAGAAGTGATGTGCCAGTGCCTGGAGGCTGTTAGGGTCTGGATGGGAGTAAACAAGTTGGCACTCAATCCAGACAAGACCGAGTGGCTACTGATGTTCCCTCCCAAAGATTGGCCAAGTATTCCATCTCTCAGGCTGGGGGGTGCAATTATACGCCCCTCAGAGAGGGTTCGCAATTTGGGAGTCCTCCTGGATCCCCAGCTGACTTTAGAACACCATTTGTCAGCTGTGACCAGGGAGACCTTTGCCCAGGTTCGCCTGGTGCACCAATTGCGACCCTACCTGGTTCGGGAGGCCCTTCAGACAGTCACTCATGCCCTTGTGACCTCAAGACTGGATTACTGTAACACGCTCTACATGGGGCTGCCCTTGAAGAGTGTTCGAAGACTTCAGCTAGTCCAGAACGCAGCCGCGTGAGTGATTGTGGGTGCACCTAGGTACACCCAGTCACACCTATCCTCCGCAAGCTGCACTGGCTACCCATTAGTCTCAGGACCCGCTTCAAGGTGCTGGTCGTTACCTATAAAGCCCTACATGGCATCGGACATGGGTACCTGAGAGACCGCCTCCTGCCGATTACCCCCCTAGACCGATTAGATCTCACAGGTTAGGTCTTCTCTGGATTCCATCTGCCAGCCAATGTTGGCTGGCGACTCCCCGGGGGAGAGCCTTCTCTGTTGCAGCTCCAGCCCTTTGGAACGACCTCCCCGTGGAGATCCGGACCCTTACTACCCTCCCGGCCTTCCACAAAGCCGTTAAGTCCTGGCTGCTCCAGCAGGTCGGGGGGCTTTCGAAATATCCAGCCCCACGGTAACTGTGAATGTTGTGTATTTTTAAAGTGTTGTTTTGTTTATTTATCCCCTCCCTTGTTTATTGTAAGCTGCCCGGAGTCCTTCGGGAGTGGGCGACATACAAGACCAATAAACATCAACATCAACATCAACATCCACCTAGTAGTTTTAAAGCATGCAAATCAGTGGTGGATAGCAGCAGGCAGTACACCCCAATATAGGCGTACAGGATCTTGCCGGAGCACTGGATAGTGTTCCGGTATGGTGCTCCAGAGGGCCCACCTGCCCACCTGTGCTCCTTACCGGTGCTTTATGCTGTTGGCACCTGCGCACGTGCATGGTGCATATGCTGCCTGCGCAACACTCCGCAGAGCAGCTGGAGTGTTGCAGAGGCTTGCGGAAGCATCATTTGACATTCGAATGCATGGGCACACCGTGTGTGTGTGTGTGTGCACAAGGTGCATGTGTGTGCGCACATGCTGTGTGGGTGCATGTGGGTAACTCTGGGGCTGTTCCAATGGTTGGAACCGAATCCAGAACCCACCACTGATGCAAATGCAAGTAGATAAATAGGTACCCTTTCAGTGGAAAAGTAACATTGTTTTGTGTGCCTTGGCATGCAAAACCTTCTGGCTGCATACCACGGAAGCATCTTCGGACAATGCTGGTACCCTTGGCTAAGAAATGGAGATAAGCACTGCCCGCTAGAATCAGACATGAATTGACAAGGGAAACCTTTATCTTTATCTTTACCGTATACCTAAACTTGGTTTTCAGAAAATTTCTCCCCAGATTCTTTGCCATTTGGTATTTCTCTTGCCATTGAGATCAGGATTTAATCAGGTTCTTTGTTTGTTGGGTTTTAAGCCAAGTCATGCTATTGTTACACATTTAGATAGATACCACACTTGCTCAAACTTATTCCGAGACTTGGTATAACAGGTAGTCCTCAACATATAATAGTTCATTTAGTGACCATCTAAAGTTACAACAGTACTTTAAAAAGTGACAAGTTTTTCACATTACAACCATTGCAATATTTCCATGGTCACGTGATCAAAATTTGGATGCTTGGCAAATGACTCATACTGACTCATGGTTGCAGTGCGTGGGGTTCATGTGATCACCTTTTGCAATCTTCTTTCAAGCAAAGTCAATGGGGAAATCAGATTTACTTAATAATTGTGTTAGTAACTTAACAACTGCAGTGATGCACTCAACAAGTGGCAAGAAAGGTTGTAAAATGGGGCAAACTTCATATTTGATTGATTGATTGAATTTATATTGCCACCTATTTGTCTATGGTGACTCAAGGCGGCTTACAGAATATAAAACCACATTTAAAATAACAAAAACTAACAAAAAGAATCAAATAAATTAATATAGTACAATATAACAAAATCACCCCCACCTCCCACCCCCTGCCCCAGTAATAGCAGATCACAGGAGCCATTTAAATGGGCTCTATCCCACTCTGGGTTCCCCAGGCTGGCTGAGAGAACCAGGTCTTCAGCGTCTTCCAGAAGAGCGTCAGAGTGGATATTAGACTATTTAACAACAATCTCACTTGGCAACAGAAATATTGGGTTCAATTTTGTTTGAGGCCTACCTGTATTGTTCTAATTTTGCCCTCCTCAGGTGGAAAACCACAATGGAATTGTGCATCAAAAATGATTCCAGGAAGCAGAGACTAGCATGATTTTAAAAATATTTTCTTGTTTGATCTAATCCATGGAGGTGGGTTTTCCCAGTATTTTTAGGTAAAGACCTCAGGCTGTTATGGAACACATTTCCATGATTTATAGCGAAACCAGGTCTTCCCTTAATTATGGCTGTAGATAGCTATTAGGAAATAGCACCACGAAATCTGTGTGTAGGTGGGTTGATTAGGCAGACCTGCAACTAAAGAAAGCACATTTTTCCAAACCTGCTGATTGCCACCCCTTTTTGAGTAAGCAAGGGAAAGATCCTTCTGGCATTTGCAGGAGAAGCCAATTCAAAAATAACAGGGCAAAAGAGCATCTCCCAAGCAGAGTCAACCTCTTTGCTGAGCCCTTCACATTCACATCTTTCCCTATAGCCTCATTGCTAGGCAACTAAATTTGCCGGAGATTGATCAAGGCAACATGCTTAATTCCTCATTTGGCTGATGAAGGGGTCATAGTTGGCAGTCTCTAACTTTGGATTCAGCTGGCTGGACTTCAGTTCCCACAATTCCCAGCCAGCATGGGAACATATGATGAGGACACTTGTTCCAGGAAGACTACCACTCAACAATTTGCCATCACCATGAGGATCAAGTGTCATTAGGAATTTCTCATAAGCCAACAATCCATGCAAAGATTTGAGAAATAGGCTATGCCACAGAGATACATTTCCATCTGCTTCAGACCCGATACAAATGTCTCCCACTTCCCATTAATAGCAGTAGCAATATAGCAATAGCAGTAGACTTATATACCGCTTCATAGGCCTTTCAGGCCTCTCTAAGCGGTTTACAGAGAGTCAGCATATTAGCCAATTCTCTTTTTGCAAGCATGTTTCATCAGCCAAAATAAGTCCTGAAGCGTAACAGATGGCATACAGAATATCTCTCCTGACTTGACCTTCTGGATGGTGGCCCATCTCTTCAAACTTTGTTTCACCTAAGCCCTCTGCCCGTTGCATTTAGGGCTGCTGGCAAGCTATCTGCCAAAACTCCATGGAGAGAGAAGGAGCAGAAATTCTTTCTGGGCTCAAAGGGAAGCAACTGAGATGGAAGTCACAGATTGTCCATCAGCATCATATCAGAGGTGGTGGACTTCAAAATGTGTACAAAAGGAAAAAGATGAGGTGGTGCCAGCTTAACACTCTTTCTACCAGGGCGGACCTTTGCACCTTTCACAGCAACAAGGTTGTGCTTAGACTCGATCCAGCCTTCATGCCCAAGGTCAATTCTCCCTTCCATAGGGGCCAGGAGGTAATCCTCCCGGATTTCTGTCCTTCCCCCGCAACAGAGATAGAGAGGTCCTGGCACTGCCTGGACGTGAGAAGGGCTCTGCGCATCTACCTCAAGCGCACAGCCCCCTTCAGATGTTCAGAAGCTTTCTTCGTTTCTTTCCATTCCTCAGCTCAGGGTGCTAAGGACTCCTCAACCACCATCAGCAGATGGATCAGGTTAGCCATCTCCAAGGCTACGAGGCTCAAGGGCTACCAGTGCCGCAGGGCATCACAGCTCATTCCACTAGGAGCGCTGCCACCTCGGCGGCCTGTGCCACCCAGGCTCCCATTGAGGACATCTGCAGGGCTGCCGTCTGGTCCTCACCTTCACCCTTCATCAGACACTACTGGCTAGATATGTATGCCTCGGCCAAGGCAACATTCGGGAGGGGGTCCTTCAGGATGTTCTGGACACTCAGGAGACTCAGGCCCAATGATCCTTCCCATGGGCATCTAGCTTTGGTATGTCCCTATCAGTGACTCCTCCCATGCCCCACCTCAGAGACTGTCAGTTGGTCTTACCTGAACTGCATGTCTCAAGGGTGGCGTGGGAGCAGTCACTTCCCACCCCAGGCACACCCACGCCGGGCCTGAGTAGATAGCTATAGGTCAGTCAGAGACCGGGGAGGAAGTTGGGGGAGGTCTCTGTCCCTTCCTTCCCAGGTTCTTCTTCATCTGGACCATCAGTTAATCTGGGGAGTCAGAAGGAGGAGCAGAGGGAGTGTGAAATATTTTCTATCACAAAAAGAATCATCTACAAGCTCCAGGTAATTGCTACCAAAAAGTGAGTACATCTGGCAGAGAATTTGATAAGCAGAATTTTTAGGGAAAAATGTGTATGATTTTTAACAGTTTAGATAGGAATGAATTTTTTCCATCCTGTTTGCTTACCCCGTTTCCAAATTAATATTATAATATAGTTCTCCCCCAAAAGGTACTTCAGATGTGTTTCTGATGATCACACACACAAACACACACACACACACACACACACACACACTTGTGTGACTGTCTTTTGGGTGCTCAGCAACCAGCTCACCTTTATGGCAGTTTGCACCATCCTGTGGTCACATGATCATGATTTTTTTAAACCAAAAAAACATTTACTTCTGGTTGTTGGCAAAAACTGCCCAGAGCAAACAATGGGTTCTCTTAATAGTACAAAAAAGATTGTCAAATTGAGTTGGTCATGTGGGTGACAACTATCATGACTTACAGCCTAATGGGCAAACTCTATTATGGTTGTAAATCAAGGACTTTGTGTAATGTTATTTGCTTTTACATACCTTTTTAACTATCCATGCTGTCTTCCGCACTGGATCCCCGTAAAAGAGGTTTATTAATCCTTATAAGGCCTCGTGAGTAACTGAAAAAAAAGTTAAATTTGAAAAACAATCTTTCTTGATTTATATCTTAGATTCTTATCAGTGATTCTACTATCCTTGTCTCTAAACTTTTATTATTTTTATCCTTCTTTTGTTTTTGTTTTCCTTGCTAAAATGTTCCAAATCTCTGAAAAATCATTTGCTAGGAAAAGGAGGAGAAATAAGTAGAATCGTGCAGAATATAAACTTAGAAAATGTGGCAGCATGATAGCTGAAAATGGCAATAGGAGTTTCTAACATTTTGAAATAGAAACTTGCTCAGTTTCAGTCTCTAGTTTATACAGGAATCCCAGGTTGAGTAATCAACATTTAGTGACCAACCTGAAAAAAATTAGCAATGTGTTTTAGAATTAAAAAAAAGAAAAATGATTGCATTAAACTTCTTCCAACCAATAGTTTTGTAGAACAGAGAAGTAGTTCTTGCCTCCACTCTTTGAAAAACTTCTGTGATTTTATAATTAAACAAACAGGAAACCTAGTTTTGTTTCAAGTGCTCATTGCTCCTTTTGGAAACCTTAGAAATGAAATTTCCCATTTAGTCCAAAACTCTAGATCAATGACAGGAAGGGCAGGGAATGCTTTGTTCTGAAATGGCCTTCAAGCCAAGAACATTTTGCCCAATTATGCTACTTTGTTCTCCCATAAAATTTGGAGAAGCTTCTTCTGACCTGGAAAATCTACCCAATTAGATATTGGAAGAGATTGAATGAGGCTTCTGAAAAGAAAAAGTTAAGATAGGATGTAAGTCTTCAACTCATCTATGCGTTCCATCTGCTGTCTTGACTTTTCTTTCTTGTCTGATTTCTGGTCAGAACCTTAACAGTTCCAATGATCACATTGTCACCATCAGTTAAAAAAAGATTCAATCAATAGGGGATCTTCCTGAGTGTGTTCCCTTCATCTCAGGAGCAAGTGGTTAGTCCTTCAATTTGCTGCTTGAAAGAATACTGTTATATCAATGCTTGTTGTGTTCCATTGTGTTTTGTGGAGAACCAATTTCTCAAATATCACAAGCCCTGCTTGATTCAGATCCTCAATGAAATCTCATGCATCAAAGACAAGAAAACAAAAACCAAGTGCTTTAGTTATTTGAGTATAGAGAAGGGGAAGCAATTTAGAGATACTATGAAAATCCATTTCCTCGCTCATCCTTTACTAGCCACGAAGCATATTCATCTTCAATTTGCTATTATTACTGGAACGTTCACAATTTCCCTGAATTATAGTCTTGCTTGCATATTAGTTTCTAACTTGGAAACTCTGTTCTTCTACTTTATCTGTATGGTACCTGCATTCTAGCAACATGCCATATGGATTTAACAGTCCATAAATGTGAATAGGGAACAACTAGCACATGTGCGAGGGGAACCTTTATCTTTACCTTTAGATGTGAGTAACACCAGCCACACAGATTAATTAGGTTGGCAAACTCTCTTTGGTGGTGTTCCCACATTTTACAGAAATCTCCCAAATTTTTTTAGTCATGTGTTTTATTTTCTTATATTGTTTTGAACCACCAGAAGTGACTTAGAATGTGGGCAGTGCAGAAATTTAATAAATGTTGAATGAATGAATGAACTAATGAATATAACAATGAGAAAAATCAGTGGAAAGATTTACCCCTGGAGGCTGTGGGTGCTCCATCACTGTAGGTTTTCAGAAGAGACTCAATAACTATTTTGTCTGAAGTGGTAAAGAACCTCTTATTGCAGAACTTCTGAAATTTTGTAAGAGTTTGGCGAGATAAGCCAACCAATTCTTGCAGCTCTTGAGTGCCCTCTAAAGACCAAGGATTATGATTTTCAGGGAAATTCTTGGCAAGATGGAAAGCCAAATCTCAAAATTATTCTTCTGAATTTGGCACTTGATAGATTGGACTGGAATTCCAAAAACTTCCAATCATCTTGCCAACTTTGGCATTATTCACTGGGAATTTAGTGATCTGGGACCCCAAGAGTGGAGGATATTAGTGTATTGCAACTATTTAGCTCATGGAAAGCTAGCAGGCCAGGATCCATCAATTCCATAGCATGCTAATTTTCAGAAAGAGTGGAAATATTTTACATAGAAAATTTCAGGAAGTATTTTTCTGGATATGAAGCTTGGTAAACTTGAATGTGTTACACTGTAGAACAAATCAATTACTTCCAGTTATCCTTTTTGTTCCTCTGATATTTTTTTTAAGTAACAGAAGCTCTTTAGAAATTCAAGAATATACTTATATTGCTGTTTTACATTTCTGGAGTTTAATTATAAAGCATATATGCAAATGCAACGTAGTCCTAGCAACCTTTTCTATCTTAAATAAAGTGTTGAGTTTTAAATAATCAAACCAGACTCCTGAATATGTCAAAATGAGATGGATTAAAGGTTTCTTAAATTCTATGGGCACAAGAAATGTATAATCCTTTTCCTTTCTTCCTTCATGTCTGAAATGCCAGTTTACACAACCTCTTTTTAATTCTCCATTTGTTTTCTTAAAAAACCAAAATAATAAATCATGGAATCTCTTCCTAAAATCCTATATAGGAAGTCCCCGGTTTTCAACCATTCTTTCAGTGACTGTTCAAAGTTACAACAGCCCAAAAGTGCTTATGACTAGTTCTAACGTTTATGACTGTTGTAGCATCCCCATGGTCACATGATCGAAATTCGGATGCTTGGGGACTGGCATGCATTTATGACAGTTGCAGCATGCCAGGGTCATGTGATCACCATCTGTTACCTCCCCAGCTGGCTTCCAACAAGCCATGTCAATGGTGGTGGTGGTGGGGGAGACGACACACCAGATTCACTTGACAACTTCAGTGATTACTACCAATCCCCCTTTTTTTGTGATGGTTGATCAAATGCCCAATCCTGCTGCCAAATCATTAAAATTGGTTTACAACTCTTTCTGTGGCCATGAAAACCCCATTACAGTCTATACACGTTTCCTTTAGCATATTATTTGCATCTCTAACCCAAACACTATACATTAAAATTGAGGCTCTGGATGTGATGCAGAGTCACTGAAACAGATGTAAACCTTTGCTTTCCCCTAAAAAAAGTGGTCTTCCCTTCTCATTTTGCAGCTTAAAAAGCAATTCATGAGGGAAACTCTGGGGTAAAGATGGAACAATAAAAAGAAAACAACAAAATATACCTTTGTGTGGGCATACACTTGCCTCGAAAAAAGCTAAAGCAGGGTCTCATACCTGATCCTACAATTCTGATAGAAAACAGAAAACAGAATAGAAATCTCGGGAAAATCTTTATTTCAAAACACTTTACTCAAAATCACAAAATATCACTCTCAGAGCATCAACTATCTGCCAAATCAACAACCTGCATAAGGGTGGGGTGGATAAAAGCAGTGTTAAAATAGGATGCATCCGAATTGGCCAATCTAGAGATGAGGTCGCTGTGATGGTAGTAAGAATGCTTAATCTGAAGAATCAAGAAAGATTTAAATTCAGGACAGTAATACTATTAATATATTATAATAATGTATTACTACAAACAAAAAGCAATCAGTTTTCTTTTTTAAAAAAATAATAGCTGGCCATAATAAAAAAAATGAACTGGCCTACTAGAGCAGTAAAGATACTCAAATGACTGGATTCACACACAGAGATATTATATGGTTCGTTTGGTTTTACTTTAGTAAGTTGCCTGACCCAGCCATTGTAAATCCAGTCACTGATGTTTTTGTAATTACATCACAGTTTAACAAACCATGGCAGTATGTGTGAGCTCAATGCGAGATATTATTGTGAGACGTTTAAACAGAGTGTGTGTGTTCTATGCTGTATACCCAGGATTTTAAATTAGAAATGTGGATTTAGTCAAATTCCCATTAAGAAAGCAGCTGAATGGGGAACTGGGGCTGGGGTAAGGGAGGAGGAAGGAAGAAAATAATAGATATTATTCTAAAAACATCAAATTAATATCAGTGATATAATCTTAACAGGAAATAATAAAAAACCTCTAAAGCAAATATATTAAAAAAGCATTGAATAGATAGCAATGAAAAAAATCTTGCTTATATTCCCAGTAGTTTTTTTCTAGTGTTTCATGAAAGAATCCCATACATTTGAATATTTGATGGCGAACTTAGAAAAGCACCCCTATCAACCTCTAGCACAGAGAATGTTTCAATTTCATATGGCAAATTTTATATTTTTATCATAGGAGAAGAACCAAAAAGAATGGTTATGAAAGCTTTTTTAACTGCTACATCTCTGAAAATACAACACCAAACTTTTTAAGTTCAACCAACTTTTCTTTCTCTAACTTCTGCTGTGGTTTGTTCAGCTAATTCTTCTTTCTTCTTGTTATAAACCTTTAAGAGATACTCATCCGGTTCAATTCCTTTTTCACGTAATTCAGACATGATTTTCCCTAGCCTTTCTGGTGTCCTTGCATTCTGTAGTTTCCGAGTTGTGATATACAAAGTAAATTCTTCCAGGGTCATTAGCTTACAAGTATCAACCTCACAGATATTTCTAACATCTTCAGATTTATTCACTTCTGGGAAGAAAACAAGGCCGGACATTTTCTCCAGATCTTCAATGCCAACTTGGAATTCCTGGAGCTGATGGTCAAATCCAATAGGACGATTTGGTACCACAAAGGCTCCAAGTAGCAAAGGATCTTGAAGCATTTCACTTCGCCTGGCGAGAATGACTTTGTAGAGATGAGAAGGCACAGCCACCTCGTCTTTCCCAATTACCTATCAGTAGAAGGGAGAGATTACCGTATATCATTCAAATCCATTTATCTGTGCAGATTCTTAATCATCCAGGCAATGGACATCCCAAAGTTGCTTTTCCAAAAGACAAACTGGAGTTATTTGTTCTTTTTCCTTTGAAAATATTTTACTTCTCACTTAAGAAACTTCTTTGGTTCTAACTTCCTGGTGGAGAATGGAAGGATTTATATTCTTTGTAGTTATCTGGTCATTAGCACTTTCTCTGAGAGTCGTTAAGGGAACTTGAAAATTTACCTGTATCCTCAGGATCACCTGAGTCGGAGTGCAAATGTGTGTTGTTCTTTCTTGGGACTGCTGAAAGGATTGCGTTGTAAACAGGAGACAGGCGGCTTTTGGACTTTGCTGCCTTCAAAAAAAATGCCCCTTGTCTTGCAAATTCAGCAGTCCATCTGCATCCCCACCATCAATTAGAATTGAAGAAGCTTCTTGGATGAGAAGTGAAACATTTTTCAAAGACAAAAATCAAGGAAGTCCAGTTGCCTTTTGGAAAAAAACATCTTGAGGATTCAAATTCATCTTAAATTAGGGGACAATCCAGATCTCATTTGGATGAACATGGAACTGCCAACCCAACAATAAGAAGAGTTATTGAATAACCACAAGCCAATGGTTGACAATGTTTCTACCCATTTTTTAAAAAGCAGTTAAAAGGGAAAGCAATTAAATATCCCCTTAGCTTGATATATTGCAAAAAGATTGAAAAATAGTTGTTAAGTCCTGGAAAGGTAGAGGTAGTCCTCAACTTATGACTACAACTGATGCTAATTGAGTCATGGCCTATTTTACAACCTTCACTGCCATTGCTGTTAAGCAAATAACTGCAGTTTAATTTAATTAATTCATTAATGAGAGCAAATTTCGTTATGATAGGAGGCTAGAAATCAGGAAATTGTGAGTTCTAATCCTGCCTTAGCCATGAAATCTGTCTGGATGAATTTGGACCAGTCACTTTCTCTCAGCCCAATCCACTGTTGGGGGAGAGGAGGGAATGGGAGGACTAAAAAGCATTAACGACGATCACGTCCTTGAGTTACTTATACAGTAATAAAAGTGGGATTAAAAACAGCTAATAAATAAACAAATAAACATCCCTACATGCAGTGGCACGTGGTGGCTCAGTGGCTAAGATGCTGAGCTTGTCAATCAGAAAGGTTGGCAGTTAGGCGGTTCGAATCCCTAACACCACATAACAGAGGGAGTTCCCGTTACTTGTCCCAGCTTCTGCCAACCTAGCAGTTCAAAAGCATGTTAAAATTCAAGTAGAAAAATAGGGACCATTTTGGTGAGAAGATAACAGTGTTCCATGGACTTTTGGTGTTGAGTCATGCCGGCCACATGACCATGGAGACATCTTCGGACGGCGCTGGCTCTTCGGCTTTGAAACGGAGATGAGCACCGCCCCCTAGAGACAGGAACGACTAGTACATATGTGCCATTGGAACCTTTACCTTTTTACATCCCTACACATTAACACATATGTAACAAATATAGGCAAATATATGTAACAGATAGTTGCCCCAAATATGTTATCAAAAGCCACACAAAAGGGAGAGACAGAACATTCAGTATGTTTGACAATTAATTCAAACTTCATTAAATAATATCAAGTTTTAAAAGGGTGGTTCCACATTGCTGGGACTCTAAATCACAAGAACAAAGCAACATACTAGTGCATACTGGCAGATATGTGGAAAATTCTTAAATTCTTTTAACTTTTTTCCTTTGAGAGTGTACTGGAGAACATTAGTAAAGAAAGCTTGGTGGTCCCACTGAAATGATCAAAGTAACATCTGTATATTTTATCTTTTTAAAGGCTAAATCCACTGAGCGCTGTAGATAAGCTTTTCCCGCTTTGTTCTTTATTACAAGAGAGTTTGAAAAAATGAGACATTCAGAACATAGATCTGAAGTGAAAAGTAGATAGTTTCTGCATATTCAAAGCTTCAGCATCCCTGGGGAGGCTAGGAAGAGTATGTTAAAGAGAGCAGGCCCATTGGCAAACTGTGTGAGACTTAACAATCCACAATCCCCTAAAACAAAGGTTGGTGAACTATGGCCCTTTTATGACTTGTGGACTTCAATTCCCAGAATTCTGAGCCAGTTATGGTGGCTCAGGAATTCTGGGAGTTGAAGTTCACAAGTCTTACCAAAGGATCATAGTTGACCACCTCTGCCTTAGAACATCTGGACTGAAGGAATGGTGCCTATGGAATCATTGCTTTTCAATTCTGAGCTCTAATATTCCTTTGTGATTTAGAATGGGTGGTAGAAGCATCTTGCCTAGAAGTAGAATCTAACAATTAACCTCCTGACAAACATAGCAACTAAAATCTTATTTTCACCATACGAACTGCATCTAACAGACCTTTTATGATTATAGGGCGTTCTTCAGAGAAGTAATGCGCATTGTTCCACATGATTGCTCAGCTCAAAGAAACCGGGGGAAAATCAGCATGTTAATTAGCTACGTCTGTATAGATTTAAAAGGATTAGCCTCATCCTGAAATATACCATGAGGAAATCCTGAAGCTTGGTATGTGTGATGCTTTAGCGCCACCCAGTGGATATTTTAGCCAACTTTCATAACTGTAGCATTCTAACTCCTTTATTTAAGGCCAATAGTTCTCTTTAGGACACAGCTGTACCCTTCTAAGGAGAGACCAGAAAATATAATAAGCTAAAGCCAACACAGTCCTAGGTTGCATTAACAAAGAGGTAAAATCAAGATAGGATCAAGATTGGATAGCCATTTGTCTGAAACGATATAAGGTTTCCTGGCTAGGCAGGGGGTTAGAGTAGAAGACCTCCAAGATATTTTCCAATTCTGCTATTGTATTTAAGATCATGTGAAGTGCTAATACCGCTTTATAATGCCTTCGTAAGGCCACACTTGGAATATTGCATCCAGTTCTGGTCACAATTTTTTTAAAAAATGTTAAGACTCTAGAAAGAGTGCAGAGAAGAGTAAGAGTGATGATTAGGTAACTGGAGCCTAAAATATATGAAGAATGGTTGCAGGAACTGGGTATGTCTAGTTCGATGAAAAGGACTAGGGGTGACACGATAGCAGTGTCCCAATATCTTAGATAGTGCTCCAATATCTCAGGGGTTGCCACAAAGAAGAGGGGGTCAACCTCTTCTCCAAAGCACCTGAAGGCAGAACAAGAAGCAATGGGTGGAAACTAATCAAGGAGAGAAGCAACCTAGAACTACGGAGACATTTCCTGACAATGAGACCAATTAATCAGTGGAATGAGCTGCATCCAGAAGTTCTGGGTGCTCCATCACTGGAGGTTTGTAAAAAATTGGACAGCCATTTGTCTGAAATGGTATACGGTCTCCTGCTTGAACAGGGGTTGGATTAGAAGATCTCCAAAATCCCTTCCAACTCTGTTATTCTGTTTTTCTTTGATTTGTGAACATAAAGTGTCACACATAAGAAATTATAAAAGAATCTTTATTTATGGCAGCAGCAGTGAAACATATTAGCTATAGAACCTTCATTTCCTTCCCAGCTTAATAACGATTTGCTATGGTTAAAAGCCAGTACACATTAAACAAAATATAGAATTTTAGAGTGCAATTGCTTGACATCTTATGCTTCAGTACACTTATATATTCATGTTTCTCTTCTGAATGTCATTCCTGTAGTCAAGGCTCAATCTCCCTATTTAACTGAAATTAATATGTATCACCCTAGATTTATATTGTATGGGTGTGTTATTATTTTGGAATTCTAACTCATCTGAACCGACGATGCTTGTGCTCACTTCCCCCATATTTGGCATATCTAAACTTCACATTTGAACCTTATTCAAAAAAATTTTTTACTGTTACTGTTGCCTATTGGGAGATACAAGTCTGTTTTTATTCCTATCTTCTAAACAGAAATAACCAGGAATATTAGGTTATAATAAGCCCCCACAGGGCTCGCACCAGAATTATAAAATGAGTAATAACAGAAGAAAGGATATTGGTTGGGGGCAGATAAGGGGAGGGAAATGGAGTTTAGGGCTGAGATATGTAGAAAAACCTGCAGTGAAACAATCACATTCTCTCTTTAATATCACCTGGTGTGGCTCAGCTCCCATTGATATTTCGTCTTTTGTGTATGATGTGTTAAAAGGAAGGCTGCGTGAACTGTTCTGTTTAACCAGAAGACAGTGATGCCTTTAATGTCCCCTTAGAAAGTAAAACTGTATGAATCCAGCCGTCTCTGCCTGAGAAAATGCCACAATATGGAAGCCTTAGGAAACAGTCCAGGGCTGAAACTGGAAGGCAAGGAGGACATGCAGGTAGTCCTCAACTTATGGCCACGATTGAGCCCAAAATCTATGTTGCTAAGGGAGATGGTTGTTAAATGTGTTTGGCCCCATTTTATCATCTTTCTTGCTACGATTATTATTAAGTGAATCACTGTAGTTGTTAAGTGAATTGGCTTCCCCATTGACTGCCCTTGTCAGAAGGTCACAAAAGGGGAACACATGATCTGTGTCACTGCAACCATCATAACTATGAGTCAGTTGCCAAGCAGCTGAATTTTGATCACACGATCATGGGGATGCTGTAGATGTGAGAATCGGCCATAAGTCACTTTTTTTCAGTGCTGTTGTAACTCTAAATGCTACCTACACTCTCTGCAGTAGATCTCTCCTTAATGAACGAAAGAAATGGATGTAAGTCGAAGACTATCTGTGTGGTTGAGCTAGGCAGGTGTGCATCAGGAAAACTAATCATGGGCCACTAAGTCACATCCAGAGTTCTTGCAATGAAAAGTATTTTCTGCAGCTGAAAAGACTAAAACTCTGCCCCTGGGCAGCAAGTCTGGGTGATTTCCAAAGGAAAGTGGACAGCTCCACGAAGCTATAAACAGCTATTGATGGCTACTCAGTGACCTAGAATGCTGGACTAAACAGGAATTATTCAACATAAGCAATGTAGGAATATATGGTCTCACAATTAGTACGGATCACAGAGATTCTGAAAACACAAAGTATACAACTCACACAACTATTGTACACAGGTAGCTCTCAACTTACGATTACAATTGAGCCCCAAATTTATGTTGTTAAGTGAGAAATTTGTTAAGTGAGTTTTGCCCCATTTAATGACTTTTCTTGCCACAAGTGAATTGCTGCAGTTCTTAAGGTGGTGAGTTGTTATTAACTGATTCTGGCTTCCCCAATGACTTTGCTTGTCAGAAGGTCGCAAAAGGAGATCACGTGACCCTGGGACACTGCAACCGTCATAAATATAAGTCAGTTGTCTGAATGTGTCATGTAACCATGGAGATGCTGACACAGTTATGAGTCTCAAAAGTGGACATAAGTCACTTTTTTCAGTGCCATTTGAACAGTCATTAAATAAACTGTTCTGTCAAAAATTACCAGTTATAAGGTAGTTCTTGACTTAAAACCACAAGTGGGATCAGAATTTCCATTGCTGAGCAAGGTGGTAGTGAAATGATTTGTGCATGACTTTACAACCTTTTTTGGGCATAGTTGTTAAGTAAAATAACTGCAGTTGTTAAATGAATCATGCGGTCATTATGTGAATCAGGCTTCTCCCATTGACTCTGCTTATTGGAAGCTAGCTGGGAGGGTTCAAAATGACCTTGGGATGCTGCAACCATCATATATACGTGCCAGCTGCCAAGTATCCAAATTTTGATCATGTGACTCTGGGTATACTACAATGGTCATTAGTGCAAGGACAGTTGTAACTCACTTAAATTGAGGCAAGAAAAACCAATGTATAAGTACAGACTAGTGACACAGTTTAAGGCCAGTAATTGTGAGAAGGATCTTGGCATCGTCATGGACAATCACTTAAATATAAGCCCTCAGTGTGCTGCAGTAGCCAAAAGAGCCAATGAAATACTAGGCTGCATTAATAGAGGGGCAGAAACATGTTCTAGTATCACTTTACAAAGCCTTAGTAAGGCTTGGAATACTTGCATCCAGTTGTGTTCGCCACAATATAAAGAAGATGCGGAGACTCTAGAAAGAGTGCAGAGAAGAGCAACAAAGAGGATTAGGGGATTGGAGGTTACAACATATGAAAAACAGTTGCAGGAAGTGGGTATGTCTAGTTTAATAGAAAGAAGGACTAGGGGAGACATGACAACACTCTTCCAATATCTCAGGGGCTGCCCCAAAAGAGAGGGAGTAAAGCTATTCTCCAAGGCACCTGAGGGTAGAACAAGAAGCAATGGATGGAAACTAATCGAGGAGAGAAGCAACTTAGAACTGAGGAGAAATTTCCTGACAGTTAGAACAATTAACCAGTGGAAAAACTTGCCTCCAGAAGTTGTGAATGCCCCAACACTGGAAGTCTTTAAGATGTTGGATAACCATTTGTCTGAAGTTATGTAGGGTCTCCTGCCTAAGCAGGGGGTTGGATTGGAAGACCTCCAAGATCCCTTCCAACTCTGCTATTGTATTGTATTGTATAGTCCCATGATGGCTCACAGGGCTCTCTCTCTGTGGGCATGCATTCCAGTTCAGCCGCGCACACGCCTCCTGCCAGTCAGCTTTTTGGGTCTGTCATGCATGCGCAGGGGTAGGGCGCACATGCGGAGGTCACACGTGCATGGCACATGTGGGGGGGGGGTGTCACATGCGCATGCGTGGAGAGGGTGTTGCATGCACATTGCATTATGGGCATGCGCACATGCTTTCAGCACAAAGTGCTGAAAAGATTAGCCATCACTGGTCTACTCTAATGAAAAGAAAGACTAGGGGAGACACAATACAATACAATAACAGAGTTGGAAGGGACCTTGGAGGTCTTCTAGTCCAACCTCCTGCCTAGGCAGGAAACCCTATACCATTTCAGATAAATGGCTATCCAACATCTTCTTAAAGACTTCCAGTCTTGGGGCATTCACAACTTTGGAGGCAAGCTGTTCCACTGATTAATTGTTCTAACTGTCAGGAAATTTCTCCTCAGTTCTAAGTTGCTTCTCTCCTTCATTAGTTTCCACCCATTGCTTCTTGTTCTACCCTCAGGTGCCTTGGAAAATAGTTTGACTCCCTCTTCTTTGTGGCAACCCCTGAGATATTGGAATTGGAAAGTTTATTTATAGGCCGCCCTTTTCCCTGGGGGGACTCAGGGCGGCTTACAATTCATGGGGAAGGGAATACAAACAATGACACAAGAACAATACATAATTAAAATAGAGCACAACATTCATCATTCGGGTGGGGACGGATTACAATCTTAACCCCAGGCCTGACGGGATAGCCAGATTTTAAGGGCTGTGCGGAAGGTCTGGAGGGTGGTGAGGGTACGGATCTCCACGGGGAGATCGTTCCAAAGGGTCGGAGCTACCACCGAGAAGGCTCTCCTCCGTGTAGTTGCCAGTCGACACTGACTGGCAGATGGAACACTGATATCATGTCTCCCTAGTCTTTCTTTTCATTAAACTAGACATACCCAGTTCCGGCAACCGTTCTTCATATGTTTTAGTCTCCAGTCCCCTAATCATCAGTTATAATGGATGGTGTTAGAGATGGAAGGACAATTATTGACAGAGGAGGAGGGATAAGACACCACCTACTCCCAATTTACAATTCAGTCCTTTTGGCTGTTCAAAGAAGATTCTACACCTCTGATTCAGATTACCTTGAGGTCACAGATAAAACCTCAAGTAACCACAACGGCTCTCTTGTATGCATTTGATTGCATACAAAACACAAGCTTTGCATTCCACGCACCACCACCATCCTGTGAGAACTATCATCCCCACCCCACCACAACAAACATATCTCAACTGTCAATAACTGTCCTTCCATCTCCAACATCGTCCATTATCACTGATGAAGCTTTCAGGATAGGAAGTGAAACGTCTTCTTCCTCAAAAAAATCAGTCCAGTTACCTTTTCAAAAATTAAAAAAAAAAACCACTTTTGATATAACTGTGACCTGGATGGCTGAGGATATTCATAGACATAGGTGTAATTAAAAATGTAAACTTCACATACCACACAATGTGAAGAAATTCTACAGCTCTGTGAGAGCTTCTTCAATTCTATGATTCTAATCAGTACTGTACTTTGGGATAAGCTGTTAATATATTCCAAATGGAATCAGAAAAAAAAAGTTACTCGATTTCAAGCCTGCCCCATTTATTGCAATGGAATTTATATGTCCCAGTTTTCTTTGTACCATCATTACAATTTAGCTTATGGTTATGACAAATGAAATAATCTCCGGTAGATTAATCATCACCCTTTCAATATCTCTCTTCCTCTCCCTCTCTCATTTAACAATTAATGCAAATTTCTTATATAATAACAAACCTTTGCTTTTTCTAAAATGTTAAGGCAATTTTAAGATATAATAAGCAAAACATTTTTTATTGTAAGGAAGGGCATTTTAAAAAATGTTTTACATCTCGTTTTATTTTAGAACAATGCTGCAAAAGCAAAGGGTTCTGACTGAGCTGCAAGCTATGAGATTTAGTTTCACCACCTCTCCCATAATTCTAGATAGGCATCTCATTTCTAAACTAAATTATAATGGGATGAAAGAAATAAAAAGAAACTGACAGTCCCACACACTGTGTAGCCCTTGTCCTCTAATGAATGTCTGCCTTAGGCCGAAAATACGCTATTAAAAACTTTGAATGAAGCGGGCCTGAAAATAAATTCTCTTTTGACCATTACTGAAATTTTTCTTCTTTATTTGAAAATAAAAATAGGATTTGTATGAGTGATCAGATATTGGTAGTCCTCGACTTACAACCATTTGTTAGTGACCGTTCGCAGTTACAACGGCACTGAAGAAGTGAGGTTCATTTTTCACACTTATGACCACTGCAACATCTCCATGGTCAAGGGGTCAAAATCCAGACACTTGGGAGAGGAGGATATACCGCCGCGACAATACGATACGGACGTGCGGTCTCGATGCTCCGAGACCGCAGCCGATACTTTTGCCGCTGGGTGGTCCAATCGGATAATAGAGAATAATACTTATTTGTTTAGCATTTTAAAACTGTGTTACTGGCATGTCTGAAAGTATTTGATCAATAAGAAAAATCCTGAAACAAGTTATATTATTATTGTTGTTGTTGTTGTACTGTAGAAATACAAAGATAGGTAGGAGGAGGTTAATGGAACAACAGTGGCATTTTTTCTAATGTAGAAAATATTATGCACATTTTTAAAAAACCCTTTAATTTATTATAAAAGCATAAGATTTGTTTTTGAAACAGAAGGACAGCCAAATGGAAATCTGTTTTCACCTTGTCCCCAAGGATAGCAACCTGAAATGTGACAGTAGCTCTTTCAGCATTTCAGAATCCCTGTGTACAATGTCATGGAACTCTTTTTCTATAAAGGGGAACATTTGGTAGCTCAGGATTGAAATGAGGGGTCCTTGGTGCCCTATGGGCTTCCTGGTTTTCTTTCACTACCCAGAGTAGTAGAGTGTTAGAATTTTGAGTACCTATTTTGCTGCCATCTGGCGGCTGTTTGCAATTTGCAGGCCAACTAACGCAGCCTTAATTAAATAAGAAATATCCTAGTAAGGGCCAACAAAACAACCAAGCTCAGGGAGCACCAAGGACCCCTCAACACTTTTCCTGTTGCACCAAAGAATGTACTGAAGAAATTAATGGTGGTCGACACCTGAAAACAGAGGCTGCTTGTTGTATTGCAAGGAGGAAATGAGAGTGTGAAAAATGAATGCATCATGATCTTACAGGTTCACTTTTCTCTATGCAATGCGACCAGAGTTAACAAAATTAGTGGTAATCCCTGGGCTTTTGTCACCCTGCCTTGTGTCCTGGGGATGGCAATTTGCTTAAGACCTTCTGCAGGTCAATAGACATAAAATTCCATCAAGACCTGACAGAGCTCTGTAATTCTCTCTGTATGAAAGGCAATGTCAACAAAATTCAAAGAGAATTCACAAATATCCTCTTTGTAACCCAGTGATCCTTTCCTTTCCAAAACTTGCTTCTTGGTGTGAAGATCAAGAATAAACAAACAAACTCTACTTTATTCTTAAACAGTGTTACTCAACTAGAACAGAGGCCTCACTAAATCATGATACCGGTTAGCCCTAGACTTACAACACATTAGAAGTTATAACGGCACGGGGGTGGGGGGGTGGGATCAAATTATGGCCGTAAACTTATAACCACTGCAACATCCCCATGGTCATGTGATCAAAATCCAGGTGCTCAGCAACTGGGATGTATTTATGGTGGCTGCACTGTCTTTCTCCCGGGATCCTGTGATCCCCACTGGTGATTCTTCCCAGGTGGTGTCTGACAAGCAAAGTCAATGGGAGAAGCCATTATATTGCTTTATGACAATACAAATCACTTAACAATGGCAGAGATTCGCTTAAATGTGGCAAAAAAAAAGGTTGTAAAATAGGGCGCGACTCATTTCGCAACCGTCTTGCTTAGCGACTGAAATGGGCAATTGTAGTCATAAGTTGAGGACAACCTATAATGTCTGTAAAGGTGATAAATCAAGCTAGGGAGAGTTAAAAGTAAGATATGATGGCTATATCAATATTGCCTTACTTACAAATGAACTACTGTAATCAATTTTAAAGGCTGCTAATGCTAGAGGCCATTAAACTATTTAGTTATAACATAATAATACTACCAATTAATTATATATGGTACAGACATTTATTGATTTTAATTCCAGCCAAAGGCAATAGATTCTACTGTCAAACTGAACTACAAATATTTCTGATGTATCTTGTTTGAAATTAATTTAGCCACAAATTTAAAACCAGAAGTAAGGAAAGATATTGATTAATTCCAGACATCCTAGTTGCAATGGTCTTCTGATACAATTTGGAATCACAATGTCCTTATTTTACACTATCTTTAAGGCTTCTTTTAACTCCAAAGTACTACTGTACTTCATCTGAATTGATACTTGAATGACACTTACCATGAAATATTTTTTCAGATAATGTTATTCCAAGTGATCTCACCTTACAGCCTGGCACCCTTGACTATCTTAAAAGGGTCCTTTCAAGAAATTAATAACAGAGCTGCGTAAAATTCTCTCAATCACTTGTTTCCTTTGTGTTCAGCTAGAATAAGTTAAGGTTAGGATGGTTTGTTGATTTTGTTTGGTAGGAGCCTATTCTCTACCTAAAAATCCACTACTACAGCTTTTTTACAGTGTTTTGAGTCAATATTAAGTAAAATATTCTTCTTTTAATGTGTTTTGGGTCAACAGAAAGTGAAATCTTGATTCCTAGAGGCTTTGAACCCCGTTTCACACATTGTCAGAAATTACGAAAACATGGAAAACATGAAAAACTACTTAAAACACAGTTCTTCAGAAAAGGGTAATAAATATTTTTCACAGCCCCCCATAAAACAGCAACAAATTCTTCATTATTAAAAGATCATCATTCTTAAAAAAAATTATGAGAAAACATTAGCATATGTTTAGAAGGCATTAACTCTTATATTCTGCATTATTGACTTTCTGTGTCCTTTTTCAGACTTCTGTTTCAAAATACTGGTGTAACTCTTTGAAAAGAGGTGCATGATTCTACTTTTTGCCCTAAACTATAGAAGCAGCCCATTTGCAAATATCCATTTGCTTTCTGGTATCATGTGAAAAGAAATTATAACTGTAAAGTTCATTTTTTCAGTACAATTATATATTTTGATTGCCAGTCAATTATAAAGTTTTCTTTTAGCTTCACTGTTTCGTTTGTCAGATTTATAACCCAAATCGTAATTTGGGAATCGTAAGGCAGGAATGCAAAACTGTGTATGTAGCATTCCCTTCTTCAATTTCTCCACTAAGAACTGAGAAACCATTTGGCCCCAAATCCTTCAGCCACCTTTCATGGCCAAGGATGGATTTGAAACTGGATCTTTTTCATAGTGACCCATCATCTTAATTCATATATTGCTGGTGAATGTCTGTGGAGAGTCTCAGTCATAGTATAGTCTTTATTCTCATTGTACAAAATAAATACAATGAAATTGGTCATCCAGGTCTTGTCTCAAAGATACTTTTTTTCTTCAAAAGGGAACTGGACTGTTGTTTATTTTTTCCTATGAGGAAGAAGAAAACATTTTGCTTCTCATCCAAGGAGCTTCTTCAGTTCTAATAGTGGGGGGATGGAAGTTTTCTTTTCCCACCATGAGAACCAATGAAGCTTCTTGGATGAGAAGGGAAATGTTTTTCTTCTTCCTCCTCAAGGAAAAAACAGTCCAGTTGCCTTTTGAAGGGAAAAAAAACCGCTTTGAGATTGCAGCTGAATCTATCATTGACATTATCCTGACTGACTGAAAAATTCATTGTTTTTGACAAAGCAGCTGAAGAAAGGCTTCAAATATTCAGAGGGTACTGCCAGGAGGACAAGAGAAGGGCAGAGCCAAACTGATTATGCATTTTGCAGCCAACGAAACTCTAAGGAATTGTAATTTCTGCATTTATTAAATGAAAGAGATGTGCTCCTAAGAGCTCTCCTGCTGTATATAAATAATGAGCCATTCAGCAAATTATAAGTGTATCTCTGTAACAGGCCAATCAGTTCATGGGAACATGTCCAATTCTGAAGCATTTCCAATTCATTTGATCACAATATCATCTGGCCACCTATCATAGAAACATTGAATGCCAGAGTTGGGATCACCCACTCCAATTCCCTGCAGAAATTCTACAGAAAATCAGGGATGGAGAGGAAGTGTGGGAAGTGGCTGATTAAGTGTGAGTTTGTGAATGTGTATAGGAGAGGGAGGGAGAGAGAGATTCTTCCATGACACTTAAGGCTATATGGCTTACAGTCTAACATGATATCATTTACTTAAATAGAACTGCATTTAATACACTAAATATATCTTTTTTTATCCCTTAATCCGTTTTGAGATTTTTCGACAATTTGTCACAATTCAATAAAACACATGAAAATCCCTTAAACAAGATGATTTCATTGAAGTGTAAAATAAATATGAAGAAAAGCTCAAATCATAGCAAGTGATGCAATGAAGCTCTAAATTATGCATTTAATCTGGGCTTGATCTGAGTGAAGCAGAGGAAGAAAAATTATTGAGAAAAAAAAACCTTATTAAGAAGCAAAAAACTGCCAGAGGACAAAACTCACTATACAGGGGATCTCTGGAGAACAGCATCCCCAAGACTAGAAGCTGTCATTTTTATTTACTCTCTAAAAAAAATGAAACAATACATTTTCCTTGTGGTGACTGAATTTTTCCCATGGGCATTCTTTTACATTTCCACACATATTCTGCAAGTTTATCCTCAAATTCCAAGTGTGGTCATCAGCCTATATTTTCAGCAGACATTTGATTTGGGATATGTCAAATTCAGCTGAAGTGAACATGAGCCAAAAGACAGAAAACTGTTATGGCCGGTGGGCACACTTGGAACTTTGAGAATATTTATGTATTTACTTATATCCTGCTTTTATTATTTTTACAAATAAATCAAGGTGGCAAAGATATCCAATATATGCATATCTTCCTCCCGTTTTCCTCACAACAACCCTGCGAGGTAGGCTTGGATGAGAGAGGGGGAGGGGAGGGGAGGAGAGAGAGAAAATGAGTGGCTCAAAGTCACCCAGATGGTGTCCATGCCTAATGTAGGACTAGAATTCACCATCCCCTGATGATTGACCCAAAGACACATTGCAGCTTTTCATGTTTGAGGTGGGACTCAAACTCACTATCTCCTGTTGATTGGCCCAAAGTCATCCATCCGTCTTTTATGCTTATAGCAGGACTAGAACTCCCAGTTGCCCTGTTTCTGTGCCTTAAACACTAGACCGAACTGGTTCTCATATACTGTATATATTGGACAGAAACTTAGTAATTATCACATATTATCACTTACCTTTTCTTCAGTAATTCAAGCCCCTACACTATTTCTTGCATATATTCCAGGGGTGGGAATTCAGCTGAAAGCGAACCGGTTCTCTCCGATAATCCGTCCGCCTATCCCTGCGCTATACTGATCTATATTTCTTTTGTTTGAAGCCCAGCTGATAGGCGTGGCAGAGCAGATTGCCACGTCTCAACTGTTTTACTCACCGGGCTGCAGTAGAAGGTATGTTTTTGAGCTGTTTTCCTTGTGCATATGCAAAATGTGCACTCAGCAAACTGCTTATTACATCCGTTGAATCCCACCACTGATATATTCTCATATATATATTTCTACACTTATGTGTATGTATATGTGTGTGTGTGCTGTGACTGTATGTATGTATGTATGTATGTATGTATGTATGTATGTATGTATATATGTGTGTTTTTTTTATTTGTGCTGATAAATAAATAAAGGGAGACTAGTATAGATCTATTTCAAGCTATTTAGCTTTCATCAGCTAGCCATACCCTTACTGGGATTTGAATCTGGGCTATATTACATACTAGGCAGACTTCTTAGCCATTAGGCCACAGGCTCTTATCCGTTATCAGCGAAGCCAGGGTGAAAGGTATCTATTAGATTTTTACAACCTCTGGTAAGCCCCAATTATGGGAGGAAGCTAAATGCTTCCATCATCTGTCAATCGTGATGGACTCTTGTGACGAGCCGAAGACAGAGAGTGGAAGTGTGACCTTCCTCCCATATTTGGGCATACCAGGGGTTGTGACTTTAAATATATATATATATATATATATATATATATATGTGTGTGTGTGTGTGTGTGTGTGTGTGTGTGTGTGTGTGTGTGTGTTCGTATATATATATATATATATATATATATATATATATATATATATATATATATATATATATATATATATATTATATATATATAATAGAATATAATCGAATATATATATTCGTAGATTTTCACGTGTAGGTATGCTGGCCTTTGTGTATTCGGGTCTTTTCCCGTGTAAGATTGAGAGTATCTTGGTGACGTTTCGACGAGGTCCCACTCATCATCTTCAGGCTGGTGCCTTCGGCTTTGTGCTTGTGCGAGCAAAGCGTGATCGGAGCTGCCGTCTTTCCATAAATATAAGTGTGGTGTGTGGAATTTTGACTTTGTTGCTTTAAACGGATTGGTTGGCTGTGTTGTCACATCTTGATTGGTTGATGAAATTGATGTTTGGTGAGGGTGGATGGTGATGGTGTCCTGTGTTATTCTGGGTCCTGTGTCCCAGAGGCTTGGCACCTTCAGAATACCCCTAAGTCAATGAGTAGCGCTCTGCCAGGCTGGAGAGGGGAGGTTGCTGTGCGGCTGCTGAGTGTGGTCACCTCATGGCTGCTGTGTTGTGCTGCTGCGACAGCACAACACAACCGTTCACCCCTGAGGCTGTGCCAGGTTCTTTGGGAGCTCGCTTGCAAGAGAGCAGCTACCCGGCAACCCCAAAACAATTAGCCCTCCCCTGATAATAAGGCCTAAGCCATATTTTGGGGGTCGAAAGAAAATAATATCCTGTCTTATTTTCAGGGAAACACGGTAAATACACACACACGCAAACACACACATGTTATAGTTAACAACACAGCAAAGCACTCTTCAACTGTCCAGGCACTTCTATTTCTGCAACACTTTCCTCATGCATGTGAAAACTCAAGACTCCATTCAAGTCCAGACAAAGAAAGTGCAATAAAATGAATAGGCAGCCTTCTCAAAATACATCCTAACCTGATAGATAACCTTCTTCTTCCCATCTTCATCTGTCTGAGGTAACATCAGGGGTCCTGAAACAATCCAGATATCTTCAAATCTTTCAGTCAGCTCCCGGCAATACATTTCCACTCTGTAAATATATCAAACAGACCAGGTAAGCTGATAGGCTGGTTCCTTTAATAAAATATGTCACCTCACTCTCTATAGTAGTGGTGTCCAATCTTGGCAACTTTGATACCTGTGATCTTCTGAAGTCCATGGGTCTCAAAGTTGCCACAAGGTTGGTCACCACTTCTGCATTGCAAAACACCATTATTTGCCTAAGGCTTGAGTTGCACTACTAGGTTTTGCTCTACAGAGCAGACAGTGGGCTTCCAAACATAATAACCCTATTTACTTCTATTTTTCTACTTTATCTTTATTTCAAGGTGAATTGTACATTGTGAGAAGCAAATTTTTGCCATTTTAAACACTTCTACAAGTGCAACTTTAAAACTACAATTTCCCCACCAGGGAAGAGGGAAAAAAAAGTTGGGGTGTGCTTTGCTCTGAAACAAAAACTTCAGATTTCTGCTTGATGAAGCAATTCTGAAGGTTTTTCTTTCCTCAGCATCATAATTTTCCAATGCACAAGTATCTTGGGAGGGGGGAGGGACACAAGGTAATTTATTCAAACTCGTATTCACTGATTTACATTCATTCCTTTCCTTGGGGAAATTATTACTGGTGATATTTTAGTGACATTCAACTCTGCCTCTGAAGAAGTCATCACTTTAGTTGCATTGAAGAGCAGTGGTGGCAGAGTGGTTAGAATGCAATATTGTAGGCTGACTCTACTGACTGCCAGCAGTTTGAATCTCCCCAGGCTCAAGGTTGACTCAGCCTTCCATCCTTCCGAGGTTGGTAAAACAAGGACCCAGATTGTTGGGGGTAATAGGCTGATTCTGTAAACCGCTTATAGAGGGATTGTAAAGCATTGTGAAGCTAAGGGCTAAGTTATATTGCTATTGGATTTGCATGATAGGGAGGAAACAAGGGAGGGAGGGAATTGGACAGTTAAGAAATACAATGAATGAATGAATGAATGAATGAATGAATGAATGAATGAATGAATGAATGAATGAATGAATGAATGAATGAATGAATGGCTTGCACCTTACTGAGGGAATAGAGATAACAGCATCTCTTTACAGGAGGCAAACAGAGGACTGGCCCTTCACGGACTTGCCTGCATCACTGGCTACCAAATTAACAAACAATTTATCAATAAAGGAGAATATTTGTAGGTCAGGGTTGAAATGAGGGGTCCTTGGTGCTCTCTGAGCTTGTTTCCTTGCAGACGTCTTATTTCCCAAACTAGGTAACATTACCAGTGCCAGTGATGGTGATATTACCTAGTTTGGGTAATGAAACATTTGCAAGAAAACAAGCAAAATCAGAGAACACAAAGGACCCCTCAAAAATTATTATCGTGCTGCATGTCCCAAAGATGCTTTCTTTCAACTTTCTTGCTTTTGCTAGAAGACGTTTCGTTTCTCATCCAAGAAGCTTCTTCAGTTCTGGAAGCTTCTTGGAAAAGAAGTGAAACATCTTCTAGCAAAACTAGAAAGTCCAGTTGTATTTTGAAAGAAAACACCTTTGACAACTGTCACCTGGACGGTTGAGAATCCACAAAGACATTTATCATACTGTTTCCCTTGCTTGAAACAAACTAATTCTATTTCTTGGCAGCGTAGATCTAGCACAGATGGTCCTTGACTTAAAACCATTCATTTAGCGACTGCTGAATGTTGCAACGGCAATGAAAAACCGGTCCTCATAATTGTTACCTCATCCCCATGGTCAGGGATTAAAACCTAGACCTAGCCAGAATTTACACCAGTGCAGCATTTCTGGGTCAATCTTGAGAAGGTTGCCCTTTTTAACCTTCTGTTGTGGCCTGCAGTGGAGCTGGCAGCAGATTTGGACAGTGAGGAGGTTGGGGAGGAAGATGGGCCAATCCTGGAGTCTGGGGAAGGCTCTGATGAGGGCTCTGTGTCAGAGGCAGAGAGGGAGCCATGGTCGTCTGACAGTTATCAGCTGCCTTTGGAGTCCGACATCAGTGAGGCAGACGAACAACTGGAGCCTGTTCCCAGTGTGTGCATGCGCAGAGTTGCCAGATGAAGGGAACAGCTAAAGAACAGGGACGTACTTGGGAGTAAGGTGGATGATGAATGGCCCCTCCCAGAGGAAATAAAAGAGGAGCGAAAGGGGAGTGGAGTTTGCAGGGGAAATTAGTTCGCTTCATTGGCTTGTGACTTGCCGAGACTCTTTGCCAAATTTTGCAGGTATTGGCCTGGCAGCTCTCTAAGCCAAATAAGGTCTGTGATGGTAAATCCTCCCTTGAAAAACTTTGCTGGATGTGAATGAGCAGAATTCACAGTCAGTTAATAAAAAGGGATTTTGTCAGGACAAGGAGTTTGCTTCATGCTCTTGGGAATCCTAGGTCAGAACACCTTCCCGGCTAGCTTTCAACAAGCAAAGTCAACAGAAGAAGCCAGATTTGTTTAACGACAAGATTCATTTAACGATCACAGTGATTTGTTTAACTGTGGCAAACTAGTTCATAAAATCAGTTGATATTCACTTAACAACCGTCTTGCTTAGTTACAGAAATTCTGGTTGCAATTGTGGTCGTACGTCAAGGACCATGCTGTCTTTCTCTGAGAACATTTTTTGCTCTTAGATCTTTTCCACCCAACTTGAGGTGTTTCGCTTATTTTGATTATTCTTCCTTCCAATTCTGGTTGAAGTGTGATGATAACATTTAAACAAAACTCATCCTGTTTTTAGTATAGCTGTTATATACACCCACCTATTCCAGAAACCAGCATTATTCTCATAGTTCTGAGGCACAATGTTGGATAGATAAAATGTTTCTGCCATGGCTTCCTATTTAAAAAAAAATAAGAATTAAAATTGAGTTTCTGATGGATGCCTACATTAGTTAAGAACTCAAAATTAAGCATCATATTAACAGAATTAAGTCAGACATCAAAGCAGAGCTTGTGTTTGGTAGAATATGAATAGACTGATCTATAATTCTTATAACAGTCAGCATTACAGAGCAAGGCTGGGTCCTTTGAATTCAATCTGCTTTTTAATTAACTTGCTTCCCTTCCCTAAAAATCTAGGTACAAAATTGCAGAGATTCCATTAAGATTCACATCATTGTTTGGCTGTTCTCTAATGGATTTAGGAATCACAGATTCCAATGTTAAGCATTTTTATTTATTATATCCTGTCTTTATTATTTTTACAAATAACTCAAGGCAGTGAACAATTCCAACACACTTTCCTCCTTCCATTTTTTTTTTACAACCACCACCCTGTGAGGTGAATTGGGATGAGAGAGAGAGAGAGAGAGACTGGCCCAAGGTCACCCAGCTGGTTTTCCTGGCTAAGGCAGGACCAGAATTCACAGTCTCCTGGTGCTTGGCACAAAATCACCCAACTGGCTTTCATGCCTAAGGCGGGACTGAATTTGTTGTCTCCTAGTGCCTGGCCCAAACAGGCTTTCAGAGATAAGGTCGGACTAAAACTCATCATCTCCTAGTAACTGGCTCAAAAAGTCACCCAGGTGGCTTTTAGGGATAAGGCGGGACTAGAACTCATTGTCTCCTGCTTTCTTGCTTGATGCCTTAATTATTAGTCCAAACTGGGTCTCTTTGCATTTCCTTTTTGCAAGAAAAAAAACACATCATTTTTGGATTTTGTATTTTCTCATGCAAAAAAAGACTGCATATTTTTACATGCGACCTTGTTTAATTCAAAATGGCTCAGTGTGAATTGTTTTCAACCTTCCATCCCTTCCCCTTCAAAGAAACAAGGAATCAAACTCAGTCTTACTGGTGAATGCTTGTTGTCCCCTGCTGGTGCCATGTGACCTCGTGACCAGCCGCTGCCGATGTAATCTTCATTCACAGCACTGAACATGGAAGGGATGTTGGGGTCTGCTTTAAATTTACAATGCTTTCTGTCTGCACTGCCTGCGGAACAAAATATCAAACAATTCGATTACATTTCCTTTTCAAAAATCAGTTCTGTGCTGAAAGCAACTTGCACAATTGCATTTTTTTTTAAAAAAAAAAAGATATCTAGAGCAGACTTTAAATAATTGTAACTACGAGCAGAAAATGTGCCTCCAACATTCCCATACAGGTAGTCTTGAGGTAAATTGAATTGAATTTAAGCCTCTTCAAATGCTGAAAAGATTATTCCAAAAGTGTATTCATTAACAATCTAAGCAGATATTCCACGAGACAGATATTTTCTAACGTTGTGACTTCCTTAAATAATACAAGAATTTATAAGATTCCCTTCATGAATTTTTCTTTTTCTTTTAAAGATCCCATAACTCTTGCATGGGAGTAGAGTTAGGGCGACTGAATGGAGCTAAGCTTTTTCTGGCCGGATGCCCTTCCCAACGACTATGCACAGCTCACAATAGATATTTTTCTCTTTGTGCCCAGAGAGAAAAAATATCTGTTGCTACTTAGGATTGAACTCACAGTCTCCTGATTGTGAGGCTAGCGCTCTACCTCTAGGCCACCATACTGCTCAAAAGATTCCCTCCATGAATGTTAGGATAATTCTAATAATAGTAATGACGAGGAGGAGGAAGAGGAGGTGATGAAAGTGGGTAGGTGGCGTAGGATTCCCGGTTTTTTATGGCAATTCAGATAGCTTTCAGTAAGGCTGCAAGAGTTTGGAGGCTTGACCACACAAAGCAGGATAAAGTCAAAAATGCAAGCCAAATCATAAAAGCATAAATATGGAAGCCAAAGTTCACCCTGTTGGCCACTTCACTGTCCTATTACAGCACATTCCTGATCCAACATTTTGGAGCGGCATTGGAAGCCAGTTTCTATCAGCCACAGCTAACAGGATCATACTGAGAACAATGGGAGTTGTAGTCCAACCTAATTAGAAAGCAGGACACAAGGGTCACTCAAGGAGAAACTGACTTCATCAATCTTGGTGTAAAATGATTGGAATATACAATATAGTCCTCGAATTATAAGCCATTTCTTTAGCGACGGATCAAAGTTACAACAGCATTCAAAAAAGTGACTTATGACCAGTCCTCACATTTACAACAGTTGCAATGTCCCCATGTTGAAAATTCGGGTACAGGGCAACCATATTTATGACAAATGCATAAATACATGGGATTTGTGGATCACCATCTGCGATTTTCACGGCTTCTGACAACCAAAATCAATGCCAGACTTGCTTAACAACCATGAGAGTCATTTATTTACCAGGATGATTCACTTAATAACTTTTTAAAAAGTTGCAAAAGTGAGTGCGACTCACTTAACAACCATCTCACCTAGCAAGGATGCTTCATTCCTCTCTGTTTCCAACACACCACTACCACAGTATTGTAGAATGACGCCAGGCCCCTTGATGGGAATCCTGTCCCATCATCCCCAGTGGCCTGGGGATGATGGGACAGGATTCCCTGCACCTGGATGCAAGCTGATTGGCAGGAAAGGAAGAAGCAGCTTGCAGGGCATGGCAATTAGAAGCGAAATTGTGGCGCACCTCTTGCTTGCAAATGTCTCCAAAAAGAAGCAGGAGGGTGAATGAACTTAAAGAGTTCCAAAGCACCTGTAAGTGGAAACTTCGATTCAGAAAGTTAGAAAATAACCCCATGCATACTTCTGTGAAAGTAACCTTCACTATACTTAGCCTTATTTTCAGACGAATTCAGGTAGTCCTCGACTTATATTCATTTTGAAGTTACAATGGCTCTGAAAAAAGTGACTTATGACTGCTTTTAACACTTATGGATGTTGCAGCATCCCCATGGTCACATGATGAAAATTCAGACACTTGGCAACTGACTCCTATTTATGACCTCTGCAGTGTCCTGGGGAAGTCATGTGATCCCCTTTTACGACCTTCTGGAAAGCAAAGTCAATAGGGAAGCTGGTTCACTTAAGAACCAGGCTCCAACTTAACAAATGCAACGATTCACTGGCAAAAAGGTCATAAAATGGGGCAAAACTCACTTAAGTATACATGGAGTTATTTTCTAACATGAATTGAGGTTTACACTTACACATGCTTTGGATAGGTAAATTCTTAAGTCTCTCTTAGCAACAGAAATTTCAGGCTCAGTGGTGGTCATAAGTCAAAGACTACTTGTAAAGATAAGGTTGCAGCCAGGGGAACAACTTTTCTATTGCAATTCTATGATTCATACAAGACTAGTAGTCCCTCTCTTCTTAGAAGGAAATTAATTACCATATTTTTGGAGTACAAGACGCACCGGAGTATAAGATGCAGCAAGGTTTTGAAGAGGCAAATTAAAAAAAAAGGTTTTGCACTCTGCAAACTTCCCAAAAACGGCCTGTTTTTCACGAAAACGGGACCTTTTTTCCCCCTCCAAAAAAAGGGTATGGATAGCCCTTAGGAGGCTTATAGAGTGCTCCTGGGGGCTGAGGAGGGGCAAAATTGAGCAAACAACGGCCCATTTTTTTCTCATTTCTGCCCTCCCCAGCCCCCAGGAGCTCTCTGAAAGCCTCCTAAAGGCTATGCATGGCCATGTTGGTGAAGGGGGCGGGGTTTGGGGAGGCAAAAAATGCTGTACTCAATGTATAAGACGCACACAGATTTTCAGCCTCTTTCTTGAGGGAAAAAAGTGTGTCTTATACTCCGAAAAATACAGTACAATTTCCAGACAGAGGAACTGTTTAAATACCTGAAGTTTTATATTTGGAAATATGTTCAATCACCCATCTGGGTACTCGTTTTGCCTGATCATAAGAGAGAGCATGATTGGTGTAATATCTGATTTGAGTTCCAGCTGCAGGAAATCCATATTTTTCCAATATAGGTGTTGGTCCAGGTTCTAAGAGAGAAAGAAAAACAACTTTTTTTGAAAGAAAGTCATAGAGAAATCACACCATATCTTAAAAATAAGAGCCACCTTTTTACAAATCAGAAAAATAATTATACAGTATCATAATATTTCAAAGATCATATGGCACTGTATAATTGGTTTCAATTTCATATTTTTATAGCAACAGTAATACAAATATGTTTAAGTCACCTCAGTAGTCAAAATAGGCAATTACCAATAATTGTGCCCTACACTGCAGAAACATAAGGCAGAGGAAACTACTTTTCAGTAGCGCTGGGTGATTTTCATTGTATGAAGGGAAAAAAGGAATGTAAGGTGTATTTTTAAAATACATCTGGGTCCTAGGATTTTTTCATTTGCAATTCCTAGGGAGCTTCTGATAAGCAAGGAGACCAGATTCACTCAATGTCCACGTGATTCACTTAACTGTAATGACTCACTTAACAACCATGACAGAAAAAGTCATAACATGGGTCATAATTTATTTAACAACTGCCTTGCTTAGCAATGAAAATTTTGGGCTCAATTGTTGTTGCAAGTTGAGGGCTATTTGTATGACCACTTATTCCACAACTGTTCAAACTTACGATGGCGCTGAAAAACAAGATTTAGGACCGATACTCGATACACCGATACACCCAAAGTTGCAGCATCCCCGTGGTCATATGATCAAAATTCAGAAGCTTGACAACTGACTCATATTTATGACGGTTGCAATATCCTGTGGTCATGTGATCACTTTTTGTGACCTTCTGACAAGCAAAGTCAATGGGGAAACCAGATCTACTTTATAACTGTGTTAGTGCAGTGATTCACTTAAGAACTGGGCCAGAAAGGCTGTAAAATGGGGCAAAACTCCCTTAACAAGTGCCTCACTTAGCAACAGAAACTTAAGGCTCAATTGCGGCCATAAGCCAAGGACTATCTGTACCCCGTGATAAATTGAAGCTGCTATTCCTTCCCATTCGTAGATAGATCTTTGCAAATAATTCTGGGGAACCAAAAATTAAATTCTGACATGATCCTTGGCAGAGTAGGCTAAAAACAAACGCCAGGGAATCATTTGATTAATATGGATTTATATACTTTGCACTAGATTTGGAAACCCACAGATTATGTCAAGAGGCGTGATTGATGGGATGTCACATATTGATGCAAGGACTGTCCTTATACCATCAATTACAGATTACTTCATCTCTTTTCCCCCAGCCCAAATATAACCAGGTCTAACTACCTTCTTTTCTGACTGGGTGTTGCGCCAGGTCTTCAAACTTAGCAACTTTAAGACTGGCTGGAGAATTCTGGGAGTTGAAGTCCACAAGTCTTAAAGTTGCCAAGTTTGGGGACTCCTGCAAACAGACCTTTGTTCCTTCTGCATGGAATAACTGCCGCACCTGCGCACTCGCCCTCTAGCCACTCGCTCAGCCGCGCCCACTCCTCGCGTCATTTCGCCTTCCCCCTGGCGGACCGGTCGCTACGCGCTTGCGCAGTCGCCTCTTTACCTCCCAACGACGGCGGCGGCGGCCACGGTTTTTCCGGCTGGGGCGCGGCGGCGCTCGGTGACCAGTCGGGCTTTCTGAGGAGTTTTTTGGCGAGCAGCCCCGAAACTGTGGCACCCAGGGCCGCTCCGCACACGAAACCGCCCAAGAAGCGGTTTCGAACCAGACGGGCGCCTATTGCCTCTGCCATCGAGTCCGCCCCGTCGGGAGGGCCGCCAAACGGGGAGAGGCTTTCCTCCGCCCCCTGCACAGACTGCGCAGACTCCCCGCTCTGCCGGGGGGGGGAGAGAGAGAAAGAGAAGAAAAAAAGCGCGGGAAAGCTGCTCTTCCCCCAGCCAGGCCTCTTTCTCCCTCGCCCATCATCCCCATGCCCTGTTCGCTTAGTGCCCTTTCAGCGTTACAAGGGCGCTGAGAAAAAATGACTCAAGAACCATTTTTCACACTTAATGACCATTGCGACCTCCCCATGGCTCTCTGGTCAAAATTCAGCTGCTTGCTTAGTGTCACTTAATCTCCTTTTGTGACTTTTTGACCAGCAAACTCAATTGGCCTGGAATGTTGTACCTGACTCAGGGGTTTCTTTCCCAAACCCCCACAAATGTAACCTTAGACTGCCTACTGTGGACCTCACCCCATTCCTAAGAGGTCTGTAAGGGGGCATGCATAAGTGTCCAGCGCGCCTACCATCCCTGTCCTACTGCCCTCATTTGTTCCATTTCATGTAGACATAATCTTGTATATACATGTATCTATTATCCTATACATGATTGACAAAACAAAAGTCAATGGGGAAGCCAGATTCGCTTAACAACCGTTAAACAGTTAACACAGTTAAGTGAATCACTGCAGTGATTCACTTAATTGGTAAGAAAGGTAGTAAAATGGGACAAAATTCCCTTTAAAAAGTCTCGCTTGGCAATAAAAGTTTTAGGTTCAACTGTGGTCATAAACTTGAGGACTACCTCTAGGGCACAGTTCTAAGAGCAGGGGTCATAACCAATTAATGGAATAAGAGTTGGAAGGGGCCTTAGAGGTCTCCTAGTCCAACCTCAAGCAGGAGATCCTATGTCATTGCATGGCTGCAATGGCTGCTTAAAAGCCTCCAGTGATGGAGCAATCACAACTTCTGAAGGCAATCTGTTCCCAATTCATTCTTCTCATCAGAACGTTTCTCCTTAGTTCTAAGTTGGATCTCCCCTTGATAAGATAACATTTACTGTTTACGCTGCCCTCAGGAACTTTGGAGAATAAGTTGACCCCCTCCTCTTTGTGGCAGCCCCCCAAATATTGGAACATTGATACCATGTCACACTTAGTTCTTTTCATTAAACTACCCTATTCCTGAAATTGTTCTTCATGTGTTTTAATGTCCCCTAATCATAGGAACCACCTTTGGTGGGAAGATAACAGTGTGTTTACTCGGTGTTTACTCATGCCGGCCACATGACTACGGAGACGTCTTAGGACAGGGCTGGCTCTTCAGCTTTGAAACGGAGATGAGCACCGCCCCCTAGAGTCAAGAACGACTAGCAAGTATGTGTGAGGGGACTCTATACCTTTTAATCATATTTGTTGGTTTTCTCTGCACTGAGTCTCAACATCTTTTTTATATCATGGTGATTAAAACTGAGTGGATGGGCTGTTATTGTTCTCAAGGGACCATATAAGAAATGAACTGTTATAGAAGGCTGCATCACCACCCCTACTTCTGCTGCTGTGGAAAGCTGGACAAGGACAATCAAAGGATCAAATATAGCCTGCAGACCTTAAAATATCCAGTTCAGCTCAGGAGTGTGCATAATATCCTTTTAACTCCCTGAAATTTGGCCTGGAGGCATGAAAATAAAGCCACAGAGCAGACAGGGAAATCGCTTGGATATAGTCCCACTGGAAAATCCCAGTCTGTAGGCTGGACTGAATTTGTACTGCTATTTCAAACAGACCACCTATATTGTAGTGAAGAAAAAAATCAATGAAATCATCCAGATCTGAGCTGGGTTTAAATAAACCTTTAGTATCAGAAGATAGAGCATCTCATTCAGCTTAGATGTACTCTGAAGCTAAGCAGTTTGGAGTGCTTTTTTTTTGTCAGGAGGGAGACCAACCACCAGGAAATTGTGGCCATAGAAAAGAGGGGGGAAATCCAGGGAAACAAATGCTGCAAACCATTTCTGTTGTTTGCATAAAGTCACCAGGAATCAAGCTCAATTTGAGAGTGTCTTTGCTGTCTTGCATAGCAGAGATAGATTTTCTTCTCTTAATCTTGTGCTATAGTTTGTGGGCAAAGTTGGCTGGATTCCCAAATCTATAATTTGTTGTTTGTAAATCCCAACAGTTCATACCATACATCAAGATAAAATTATACCAGTCCGACATGGTTTAGCGTCATCTGTGTACTCAATACCAATTTAATTTTGCAAGGAAGCCCTTTTTAAGAAGTATGAGGTTCAATTAGTGATATTCATAGGAGGAAGGCATAAAAAAAAAGATAATAGTTGTAACACTAATTCAACACTGTTCTTTTGCATGTGCCACATTGCATGTACAGGTGGTCCTCTAATTAAAACCATTTGTTAGCAACTTTGAAGTGTCAGTGGTACTCAAAAAATGACTTAGGATCAGTCCTCACACTTCGACCATTGCAGCATTCCTCACTGCCGTATGATCAAAATTTGGGCACGTGGCAACCAGCATGTATTTATGATTATTGCAGCTTCTCAGGGTCACTTTGTAACCTTCCCAGTTGGCTTCCGACAAGCAAGATCAATGGAGAAGGCCAGATTCACTTAATCACTGAACAAATGTAGTTTAAATGTTGTTTAACAACTGTGACAAAAAAAGGTCAGGAATTTGGGCAAAAGTAACAAATGTCTTGCTTAGCAACAGAAATCTAGTCTCAACTGGGTCATAAGACAAAGACTACCTTTATGGATAATTATACTAGTTACTACTTCCATCTTGACTTTTGTAAAACTTCATCCCCCACCCGTGGATTCCTGTGGGTTCAGTGCAGAATGTGCATATAGCAAGCAGAATTCATTGTACTAAACATGGTTGGATTTGCACTTAGTTGCTTTTCATGTTTAATTACTCACATCCCCATGGTGAAAATAAATATCAAATAATTGATTGCATGGGTGAGAAGAAAAAATTGCGAACAGCCAGTAAGTGGCAATAAAATGTGAAAGATCTTCAATTAAAGTTGAAATGTAGCAATAGCAACTGCCAAGCACTACTGTCCTAAATGGATAGTCGATACCTTTATGTGTGCATTTCAGTTGTGAAATTTGATTAGTTTTTAATGTTTGAACTTCATCACTTAATTATTTACAACCTTCCTTCATATGTCCAAGTTGACTTTCCCACTTCTGTATTTATCAACTGACATTTTATTCATCTGATGATGGAAATAGAATATAATTCCGATGTTAAAATGTCACATTAAATGTATTGATCTTTGAGTGCCAATGTTGAAGTATACCTGATCAAAATTATCTTTACACTTTATAAGCTTGAGATATCTCCCCTGAAATTAGTAATTGTAGGTGTTGCCAAAAAAGCCATTCAGGCTTGCATAAACTATGTGTGAGAAGAGTGTGCGTATCACAGAGGCAACATGTTCCAGTTTTCTAGTGGCATATAGCTAATGAAAATTATATGCCAACTATTAAATCAGTGTAGAAATAACCACTGAATATAAAAAAGTTTGATTATTCTTGATCTAAACCATGACGTTTTTAAATTCTTCCATCAAACTAGAGATAAAATAAGAAGCTGGGGTACTTACCTAACTCATTATTATAATTATATTAGTAATTTATATGTACTTGAATAATAGTATTATCTAAATGCATTAGATAATTGAATATAGAATTGCAACTATTTACTGCTTAAATGATATATGCTTTTTTGTTGCATTTTCCCACTTTTTTAAAAAACCTTTTCTTTGTTTTCTTTGAGGTATTTATTTTTATCTTGTTTTCTTTTTTGTCATTTAAAAAATACCTGTTTAATTGAGCTTTTATTTCTGTTCTAACCAGACCAGGATTTATTTTGCAATCATTAAGAGAGAAATATTGACTGACCATCCCAGGCAATAATTTCATACAATTCACAGTGTCTTTGTCTAGTGATAACTTCCAATGACCATCTGAGTTTCCAATGGTGATAAAAAAGTAACTTTGCAACAGGTGCTTGCATTTTCCTCTTGCCGTGTCCCTCAGTTCCAGCATCACTATTAGAGTAGTAGTATGCATTATCCTGTGCTGACCTTTTTCTCCCCCTCCCTCGCAAAGGGGAGTGCTC
This sequence comes from Thamnophis elegans, assembly GCF_009769535.1. NCBI lineage: Eukaryota > Metazoa > Chordata > Lepidosauria > Squamata > Natricidae > Thamnophis > Thamnophis elegans. The sequence goes on from NC_045558.1 coordinate 8,276,318, forward strand.
TTTGGGCTTTGTTGTTTTCCTGCAGATGATTTATTATCCAAGCTAGGTAACATCAGCAGTGCTAGTAAGGAGTGTTACCTAGTTTGGGTAATGAAACATCTGCAAGAAAACAGCCATGCTCAGAGAGCACCAAGGACCCCATATGTCAACCCTGAGCTACAAATACTCTCCTTTAGTAGTGGAGAGATTGCATAAGCATGCTATATCTTCCTATTTTTCTCCATGGAGGGGGTAGGTCCTAAAAAGTGCTTACTACAAGTTAACAAGCTCAGTTCTGTGATCTTAATTAGTTGATTAGGATTTTTCACTCAGTGACCGCTTTGCTTAACAACTAGGTTAAGTCCCAACTACAGTTGTTAAATGTGAACCATCTAAAATATGATAATATATAATGTGTGTTATGTTTTAATCACCTGTACAACAGTGTCCTCAATGAAGCCCACTTTAGAAGTTGGAGCTTTCCACATTCAACACAGAATTTCTTTGCAACATTATCAATTTATTCTTACTAATTGTTCTGCCCATCACAAATTTTTCCATTTATTAAATCTCCATTCATATTGTAAAATGCTTGCATTGGAAGTGTATGGTAATATTGATCATTGGTTTTAAGAATGGCTACAGGAATTAGAATAAATGAAAGAGCTACACAAATATGATTAAGTATTGTATAGGTGATTTGCCACAGTGGCATGTTACTGAACTGCAAAATCTGTCTTTGATGAAAAACAATAGAATTAGAATTAAAAATCACAAAACAGATTGATAATTTGCCATTTAATGTTTATTTTCATATAGGAAAAAGATAGACTTTGAAATAGTTTTTTCTACATTTCCACCCCCTATTTGCTGGAGTGGAACTGTTTCACACAAGGCAAAAATACTACATTCATACTGTTTTATTTGGGCACCCTGTACTTAGCTGAAGTAGCGATACCCAAACTGGCAGATCTAATTTTCAAACATGAGACTCATTTCTAAAATACAACAGTAAAAAGAAACAAAGATCTATTGCAAATGCATGAATTAGGATACAATGCTTCAAAACATTTCCATTTAAGAATTGCAATACAGTGAATGTCTTCTTTAGGCCATCTTACATATGCATATCTATATTTATATATAATATAATATAATATATATATATATATATATATAAAAATCAGCACACTTTTTCAGTTCAAAAGGGGTTACAGTTATGAGCTCCTGTTTAATTCTTTCTTTTAAGTGGATACTTATGTTTTGTTAACTCAGTAGTACAAGCTATCTCTGATCTACATTCTTTTTTTTTCTTTTTAGCTACTAGAGTGAAATATAACCCACAACATTTACATTTCACATATCTTGGTATACAAACAGTACATTGGAATATGAGCTAAGGACCGATAATCTTTTGAATTATTTCATCATCTGATAGAGCTTTCTGCATTTAGTATTTCCTAAATTACTTCTTATTTCTGAAGTTTGTTAGGAATCCAAAACTGAAAATTTTATAGAAGCCAGCAAACTCCTGGTTAGGCCAGATAATGGAGTTTATTAATAAAATGAAACTATTTGTCATAAAATTGATTCACATTTTTACCTATGTTAAGGTAATTTTAAGACCTTTATCTGGTTACCTTGAATAAACTTCCCAATTTAGAAACCCTTGAAAAAAAGAATATCAAATATTTGGATTAAATTAGGGGTTTTTGTTTTTCCTTCCAATTTTTGTTCTTCAATTTCGTGTAAATTTCTAATGCTACAAAATAATACAGAAAGCTCTTTCCATAAGAATTGACAAATTGTACTTAGGTTGACTTTACATTAGAAAAGTCATCAAACTTAGGGACAACATATATTGATAGGTGAAAAATTGTAGGGTTCCATTTACATTTTAAAATATGGACAGCAGCAAGATTGAAGGCCCTTGCCATTTTGTAAATGTAGGGCATAGTATTGGAGACCGAGAATAGTAACCACTTTGATGTGTCCAACAATATAAATTAATATGAAAAGTAGCTTTAGTAGAGAGGGTGTTTTCCTCTCACTCATCATCAGAAAAAATATTAATAATTGATGTACTTATATGTTTAAAAAGAAAAATACATCTTTGAAAATTAATCTCTGTTGTACCACCAAACTTGAATTTTGATGGGAAGATTTTATTTCAATATATTGATGACCAGCATTGAAAGTTATGGGAATATATAAATAGATTTTTAAAAAGTGCAGTTCCCCACCAAGTCAAGATCAGTGAAATTAATGCTATGGATTTTTATTCCATAGACAATAGTAATGTTCTATTTTGCTGTAACAAAGGAATGGGGTAGACCAGTCCTTTCTAAAGGGCTCAGTAAACAATTCCTGTGCTCAATCTGTTACACACCCCTTTCCCAAAACAATTATCCTGTCACGATATCCTTTCGGACCTCTTTGCTATTAGAAGTAGAAAGCAAAGTTGTCAAGATAATCAGGAAATTTATCCTAATAGAAAACTGAAGCAGTAGAAATCGAAGTATTATAGAAAAGAAGCATTTTTCTTGCCACTACATAAATACAAGAAACTTGTGTACTTGACAAAGAATCTTTGTGGGAAATAACCACCAGCTTATTTTTACAGGTGTTTCTCCTTGAGGATCCGTTCCATTTCCCTCTCCCTCAAATTTCTTCATTTTTAGAATGATTTCTTGTTGTGAATGCTGCTAGTTTGTTAAGAAGAATCCAGAAAGAAATATTGCATTAATGTGAAATTTGAGGATGATAAATCCTCAAATAGATTGGATGAAAGATCAAACCCAGAAATAAGAAAGTTACAAAAAGCAGTTTCTAACTTCTAAGCCGCACTTTACCTTAACCCTGACTGGAAAAAAAAGTTTAGAAGAGTTTACAGCAGTTGCTTTGCATTAACATAAATGAAGGCACAAATGAAAAGCATTACAATTCATAGCTATCAGACCTGAAATGGTAACTTTCTTGAGGATGTGTCCACTAAAATAGCCAGGTGTGTTAATGACTAAGGGACACTAAACTCAAGTCTCAAGTCTTTAAAAATATTCAGAAAGAGCACATAGACCTAACAGATTTTAGAAAATCCACCTTTTACTAATTAACGGACACTGAAACAATTATTAAATAGTGGACCTATATTCTGTGCCATTGCCTGGCAATAGATTCACCACTAGAAAAAGTAGAAATGCATAAAACAGAATCTACTCAAAAGATTAAGGAGAACACATTCACACTAATACATATGTTTTAAACCATTAAATTGATTTTAAGCTTTTTGCTGAACTGCCTAAGATTTCTATTTCATATAGCTCACAATGCGTACATTATTGATAGATAAAATGGCACCACAATATTGGGTTTATATCACAGAATGCTAGAAGGTAGCAATGGCATCAGTCTTTTTCTGTCTCTTACCAAGTCAGCCAGATATAGTGTAAGAAAGACCCAA